>NW_027509912.1:0-137603 GCF_051311805.1 Agelaius phoeniceus
TGTGTAATGTTGATTTTTACATTTATAATTTCCGATTTTTTATAAGTTTATATTCTATTTTACATCTGTTCCTATTTCTTCTATTTATTGACATCTTTTTATTCCTATCTTTCTATATTTCATCTATATTTCTGTGTTAGGATTTTTACTTCTGTAACTCTTCCATTATTTAAAATAAAACCCCTGCCTCTACCCAAATTCAAGCCAAAAAGAACCCCTTTCTTTTCAACTCTATTTCAATCTTTTTTAAAACTGTATCTTTCAGGTTCATGTTCAGATTTACATTTAAACTGTATATCAATGTATACTCTTATTTGTATTCTATATTACATCCCTTCCTATTATTTCTATTTCCTTAGGTTTTATATTTATATCTTGATTATCTATCTCAATATTTAGAAACAGGTAAGAGTAATATCTATATTCATATTATTTCAAATAAAAACCCTGCCTCTAACCCAAGAAGAGCCCAAAAAACCCCAACCCTTTCTTTTAGACAATATTTGAATAGATTTTACCCCTAGGTTTTCCTATTGATAGTCACATTTCTATTTATAATGTGTATTGCTTACTGATCCATTTCTCTTTATCAATGTCAATTTATAAATCAATTGATATTCTATATTCCATCTATTCCGAGGACTTATTTCTATATTTTTATACGTATTTTGATTCATTGATTATCTATTTCTGCCTTCAGATTTTCACTTCTGGAACACTTGTATTATTTCAAATAAAACCCCTGCCTCTACTCAAACAAAAGCCAAAAAATTCCCTTTCTTTCCAACTATATTTACATCTTCTTCTATTTCTATTCCCATTTCTCATTTATCTTGCCACATAAGGTCATTTCTATTCTATACTACAACTCTTCATATTACTGACATAGATTTAGATTTCAATTTCTATCCATAGTTTCATCATTTCTCTTTCTAGACTTATGATAGATTTCTATCTTAAGATTCACATTTCTATAATACTTCTATTCTTTCAAATAAAACCCCTGCCTCTAACCAAACAAAAACCAAAGACACCCCTTTATCTAAACCATATTTAAAACTCTAAAAATCGTCTCATTTTTCATCATTCTCTTCACATTTACTTTTATAATTTTTATTTATTACATTTGTAGGTATTATACATACTAGAGAGAATACCTTTTAATAGAATAATAGATATATAGTATTTTTATATCCTAGATATTCTTTTACTTCTATTTCTTTATATTAAATATTTAGAGAGATCGGTATACGCGTTATATATTTGGAGATCTGGATTTTTATTTTTATATTATTTCTATCTAGAAAAAAAACCCCAGCCTATAACCTAATAAAAAAATCCCAAAGAATCCCCAATTCCTTTTAACTCTATCTAAATATTTTTATATTTACAACCGATCTTTAGATATCTTTGTATACATATATAATAGACTATCGTTTCTATAGATTAGCATCTGTTACAATAATATACTATATAGTATAGTTTTATGTGTTTATCTATTTGTTTTCTATATTTATGTTTACCACTATCATTTTATATTTGTTTTTATATTGATATTTATTTCTACTTTAATTAATCTATATATTAGACCGTATCAATTCATTAACCCAACGCATCAGAACCACACAAATACCGCGCCTTCGGCAGCACCGGTACGCAGCCCACGCTCATCCCATCGCAGCGTATCCAAACCAAACCTATTTCTAGGACTAACAGAACAAAGACCCCACAACATTTAACCCTAAGAAAAACTCAAATCAACCGAACTGTCAAGACATTTGAAATCCCACTATAACTAGCCCAAAAGCTCCGTACATTCTCATCATAAACTTCCTCCTCAACCAATGGCTCAAAACCCCAAAAAACTCAGATACACATGGAAAATGACAGAACTGCTAGTCAAAACAAACACCCGTGAAAAATTAAATCCAACCAACTCACTAAACTCAAAACCCTACAACTGACCCTAAACATTACTAAAAAAAGCCCCCAAAGCTCTACCTTGAGGCTAACTCACAAATAATAACCAATCATCTAGAAAGGTTATCTTCCAAATTTTAAAACAACTCATTAAAAGCATGAAAATAAAAAAAATCGAAACTATTAAAATACTAAAAAATATCACTACCCAAATTGAAAGACACATTGCCTCTAGAAACCCACCGTCAACAAATGCCCCTGTCCCCCAAAAGAAAACCAGAAACAAAACAGCAAAGCAGAAAGAAATCGGAACTTAGGAACGCTAAAACCAGAACGTTCAAGAAGTTCCACCATATCCCTGATCGTACACCAACTACAAACAACGTGAAACGATACAAACAATTCTTAAAGACCGCCTTAAAACCACTACATTAAAAACCCTTTCAACAATTCAAAACTGCATTGAACAAAAGCCATCTCATAAATTAACACCCAAAACTCCAGCAGCCCAGCTGGCCCTACCAAATCTCTCTGTTGATACACACAGTAAACAAAACCAAAATCCCAGGAATACCTATCAGAAGTCTAGGAAAGAAACCTCTTGAAATTTATCCTACCTCAAATACAAACCAACCCGTCCAGAAAGTTAGCTTCACTCAAAAAAACTATTTACACAGAGGTAATAAGACCAAGAAATAAAACAACACACCATATAACGAACCACCAACAAATACAACAGCGAAGGAAAAAAAAAAACCCACGTTTTTTTCTTTTTTTTTATTTCAACTAGCTTCCTTTATTAGCTAGAACCAAAGATTTTGCCAGGGCTGTAACAACAACAACAACTTCTTTTTCTTCTTCTCCTTCTGAAATGTCCCTTCTCCTTCCCAAATTCCTTACAACTTCTGCGTTTGAATCCAAGCCAAAAGCAAAATTCGTGCACTTGTGAGTCCGGTGCTCCTGTCAGATTCTCTGTCTCCCTCCACATCTTCTTACACTTTCAGTCTGAACGCTGTCCTGCCCTGATGAGTTTGACAGAAGAATTGGCACATGTTAAGAGAGCATTTCCCTCCCTCCCTCCCTCCCTCCCTCCCTCCCTCCCTCCCTCCCTCCCTCCCTCCCTCCCCAGAGCTGGTTTCCTTAGCGCATTTCAATCGATCCCAAGCCCGCAATGATGCGCGCTCTGCCGGAAAGGGGAAACACGTGCTAGTGAACAGCAGCTCAGAAACAATTCTTTTCTAATGTTACCTGCTCTACTTGACTGCTCGCTAACACAAGTCTCATTTTACCATTGCAGGGAGAAGGCTGTAGGAAAATGTCTGATGAGCAGCCACAAAAGGCCTCGCTCCCTGCTACACAGCCTGCAACAACCTCGGCAGAGCGGAGCAGCCAAATCACCGCGCTCTCCTTGCCGTGGGCAAGGGTAGAAGATGACTGGGGGAGGCACATAAAAAGAAGGGAAACGCTCCTATAAATGCACAGCCATTTGCTTTCAGAAGCCCAGAGGTCAGGATCTTCTCTAGGAAGCCAGACGTGACATGATATTTCTAAGATTTTCTTCTTCATCGAAGGAAATGTACGTACATACCCACTCTTACAAACGTACCTACGGTTCTGGGGTTTTTTTTCTTCTGAAGCTCCAAGAATGATTTCCCACCTTGATTCATTCAGAAGAAACGGCCCCTGTGACTCAGGTCAGAAGGGCGGCCTGCGTTTTTGATCACGACAGCTTTTGGCTTTACCCTGTGAGCAGGAGCAGCCAGAGCTGAGGCTCAGCAGAGGCTGACCCCGGCCAGCCCCTTCCTCCCTTCCCCGTGTCACAATGACTTCCAGGCAGAAGGATGCAAAGCAGGTTTGTGTCTTTTCTCTTCAGTGCCAAGAGGTAAAAGATGTAGGCTTTGAAATAACTAATGACCCTCTCTTGGAACTCTCCCAAGGACAGTTTGAAAGCAAAGACAGAAGATTGCTGCTAAATCCATATGGGATAAGGATGAGAGCAGCAAGGATCCGAGGCCAGCAGCGTTGCCAGGCAGTGTCACGTCCCTGCCACCTTGTGACAAGGCACACAGCTGCAAAGCCCCAAAGCCTGCAAGCCCTGCAGCTGCCGCACGGATGGACCTGGTTCCCTTCCCAGGTGCCCAGAGGGACACCCGAGGGCAGGTGTCGTCCCCCGCCCCCCGAGGGCGCACCCAGAGCCCCGGGCAGGGACGGAGTCACTGACGGCTCTCTGGGGACGAGACCCTCCCTGCAGGTGACACCAGCTTGTCCTCTCCCTGTGGCACAGGGACCTCCAGGCTCTAGGACCAGCCTCATTTTGTCAGCATCCAGGTGCTGTGCTAGAGCCAGAGGGGTCAAGGCTTTCCAGAACCATAGGATCCGTAGGATCCTTGCGGTTGGAAAAGCCTTCTAAGGACATCGAGCCCAGCTGCTGCCCCCCCAAATCAGGTCCCTAAACACCACATCTTGACATCCTTGACATGTCTCCAGGCATGGGGACTTCCCTGGGCTCCTATGCCTGAGCACCCTTTCAGTGAAGAAATTTTCCCTCCAATCCAATCTAAGCCTTCCCTGCTGCAAGTTGAGGCCATTTCCTTTGGCCGTGTCACTTCTTACCTGGGAGACCTCGGTACTTCAACCTTACCTGCTCCTTCCCTAGGCGGTCTCTGGCTTGGCCGGAGGAGAGGAGGAACACTCCCACCACAGGAATGGCAGCTCAGGAGGTCCCACACCAAGGCCAGGGGGAGCAGCCGTCCTCGCCAGAGCTCGCACGTCCCTTCTTCTCAGAGATTGGCTCTGCTTTTCCTCCCGGGCAGATCTCTGCTGAGTGCTTCACAATTGCCTGTTTGGAGGAGGGGGGGAAAAGAGGTTAGCCAAGTTTTTTATCCAGACTTAGCTGCTGGCTTTGCCTCCTCCTGACTTCCTTCTGCTAAGAAAACAGCTGCCTTTGGACTTCTAGGGGCAACTTGCACGTCATGCCTGAAAAGGAACTACAGAAAAGCGCCTCATTTATAAAGCCTCAGCCAAGAAGACAGATGCAGCTGCAGCTTCGCCATGCCCACTGCCTGCAGAGCCGGCAGGCACCAGGCCAGCTCTGCTCCTCCTTCAAGTTGTTCCCAAAGCTGCTGGAAGAACTGAAGGCTACTTTGGCCTTCCATTGCTCGGCTTGTCCCGAGAAAGAGCTTTGAGTGTTGTTACCCCTCCAGAAAGGAAGGGCATTTCTGTCTCACACGCTCAGTGACACAAGGCTACGCAGCCTCTGCTCCAGGTGGGAAGGGCTTCCTTCCTCCTCTGGCACCCGGCTGGCACAGGGCACAGGTTGCTCAGAGGTCCTGGGGCTGCCCCATCGCTGCAAGTGCTCAAGGCCCGTCGGTGCTCTGCGATGAGGCTCTGAGCAAGCTGCTCTATGGAAGCACGTCCCTGCCCACGGCGGCAGCAGCCTTGGAATGAGGTGATCTTTAGAGCCCCTTGCAACCTGAATTCTTCCATGATTCTGGGAACTGAAAAAAGCGGGGAAAGAAATCTGTAAAGGTCACTAAATGCATCCAAGCACATCCCCAAGGATCCAATCCTCAGCAGCCCATGCAAGGCAAGGTCAGAGCTCTCTGCCCACCGAGGACACGGCAAACAGCACGGACCTTTCTCCCACTCTCCAGCACGGAGAAGTGGGAAGCCAGAGGGAGTCCGTCTGTTTACAGACACCGGAGGGCGGCGGGACGGGGCGGGGCGGGACGGGGCGGGCGGTCTTACCTTGCAAAGCTGGCGGCAGAAAGGGCGGGCAGCGCCGCCGCCCCGCCGGGATTTTCCGGCCCGCCGTCGCTTCCGCCGCGCGAGAGGCGCGTGCGCGGGCTCGGGGGGGGGTGCAGCCCCGTTCCCGTTCCGACGGCGTTCGCCCGCCGCCGCTCGCTGCCCCCGGCCCGCGGAGCGCTGCGACCGCGCCTCCGCCGCCCGCCGAAAGCGGCCCCGCCGGGCCGCGCCCCCCCCCCCCGGCCATTCTTCTCAGCCATCGTGTCCCTTTTGCACTCCTGAACGTCTTTCACCCCTCCCGGCCATTTACCGAGCCCGCCCCGCCCGCCCCTCGCTCCCGCCCGCCCCTCGCTCCCGCCCGCCCCTCGCTCCCGCCCGCCCCTCGCTCCCGCCCCGCCCGCCCCTCGTTCCCGCCCCGCCCCTCGCTCCCGCCCCTCGCCCTTGCCTCGCTCGGCAGCCGCGCCCTTGCCCCGCCCCCGGCAGCCAGCGGCGAGGGGCAGGGCGCTGGCTCGGGGGGCTGCAGTACCGGGCTCTGGCCACAGGGCGGCAGACTCCCGGGTCCGCGATATCCCCGCCCTTTTGGCCGCCATTTTCAGAAGGTCAAAGAAACTCCCGCGACATTGGTGACGCGCCACTCCCAACATGGCGGCCAAGAGAGGACCCCCCCCCCCCCCCCCCTCGGGCGAGAGAGGCGGTTACTCACATGCCGGTCAGAAACACGCCAAAATACGCCCGCCTGCGGCGCCGCTGACCACACAGCCCGTGTCGGGTACACCTAAAACGCCACAAAAATCCCGCCGGGGCTGCGCCGGCGTCGGTGTTCCGTGCAGGCAGTCCGCATAGACACACCAGGGTCCTCCGCTTTCCCGCCCTTTTCGCCGCCATTTTCAGAAGGTCAAACAAACTCCCGCGACAGTGGTGACGCGCCACTCCCAACATGGCGGCCAAGAGAGGACCCCCCCCCCCCCCCCCCCCTCGGGCGAGAGAGGCGGTTACTCACATGCCGGTCAGAAACACGCCAAAATACGCCCGCCCGCGGCGCCGCTGACCCCACAGCCCGTGTCGGGTACACCTAAAACGCCACAAAAATCCCGCCGGGGCTTCGCCGGCGTCGGTGTTCCGTGCAGGCAGTCCGCATAGACACACCGGGGTCCTCCGCTTTCCCGCCCTTTTCGCCGCCATTTTCAGAAGGTCAAACAAACTCCCGCGACAGTGGTGACGCGCCACTCCCAACATGGCGGCCGAGAGAGGACCCCCTCGGGCGAGAGAGGCGGTTACTCACATGCCGGTCAGAAACACGCCAAAATACGCCCGCCCGCGGCGCCGCTGACCCCACAGCCCGTGTCGGGTACACCTAAAACGCCACAAAAATCCCGCCGGGGCTGCGCCGGCGTCGGTGTTCCGTGCAGGCAGTCCGCATAGACACACCAGGGTCCTCCGCTTTCCCGCCCTTTTCGCCGCCATTTTCAGAAGGTCAAACAAACTCCGCCACGCGCCACGCCCAAGAGGGCTTCCTGGCGGCGGCGGCGGGCTGCAGTACCGCGCTCTGCCCACAAGGCGGCAGCACTGCCGCCCACCCCAGCCGGGGGCGCCGCGCGCCTTGCGCCTGCGGGCGGCCAAGGCGGCAAAAAAGAACAGGGGCCATCCCCCCCAAAAACTCCTCGAAAAATAAATGCCAAAAACCTGCCTCTTACCAAACAAGAACCAAATAAGCCCCCTTTCTTAGTTTCTTCTCCGAAACTAAGCCCCCTGCCAGGGCGTCTTTCGTCAGAAGCCGCTCTCCGGAGAACACCGCCACCGGCACAATGCTCTGTGCGCGAAGAAGCGGCTTCTTCGCCTGCGGGAGACGGAGAGAGGCAGTTTCCCAAAGGCGAAGATGCAAGACGCAGCACACGGATATAGCGTGTGCAGCTTTCAAATTGATAGAAACGAGTATTTTAGCATTCTCCTGCCCTTTCATTCACATTATATTCGAATAAAAGGAGTTTTGGGACACTATGTTTTTCTTCCTGATAAACACTCTGCAGTCCTCTGTACAACTTTTAGAAGAAGATCGGGGATGTTTTGAGTACTGGCAGAGTTTCTCCTTGCAAGACATGGTGGAAAAGATTTTTGCTGCGTGTTGAGCGAAAAGACAAGCAGAAGACAGAGATACGGAGCTCTCCGAAGCAAAATGCCGGTCCTGGGCAGCTTTCGGCACAAACCGCTCTCCAAAGCTCCCTGCGCCCGGCACAATGCTCTGTGCATTGAAGAAGCCTCTTCTTCGCCTCCAGGAGACGGAGACAAGGGCAGCTTCCAAAAGGCTAAGAACCAAGCCGCCCAATACCAGCATAACCTGAGCACCTTTCAAACAAATAGAAAAGACTACTTTACCACTCTCCTGACTTTTCCATTCACAATATAATCGAATAAAATGAGTTTTCGACAACTATCTTTTCCTTCTAGTTAAACAGTTCGAATACCTATGTGCATCTTTTCGAGAAAGATGCGGGATGTTTTGTGTACTGGCACAATTTCTCCCTGCAAGATATGGTGATAATTTCTCCTGGCAAGATATGGAAATTTCTCCTGGCAAGATATGGAAAAGCTTTTTACTAAGTGTTTAGCGACAAGAGACGCAGAAGACGTAGATACGGAACTCTCCGAAGCAAAGTGCCGGTCCCGCGCATCTTTCGGCACAAGCCGCTCTCCGAAATGCACCGCGACCCAAACAATGCTCTTTGCGCAAAGAAGCCGATTCTTCGCCTCCGTGAGACGGAGAAAACGGCATCTGCTCAAAGGCGAAGATGCAAGCCGCACCAAACAGGCACAGTGTGGGCAGCATCCAGACTTAGAGAAAACAGTACTTTACTACTGTCTTGCCTTTTCCATTGTTATTATATTCGAAAAGAACGAGTTTTGGACAACTATCTTTTCCGTATTGCAAAACTCTTTACAGACCTCCGTGCAAGTTTAGAAAATGATTTTGGATGTTTTATATACTGGCAGAGTTTCTCTTTGCAAGATATGGTGGGAAAGCTTTTTTCTGAGTGTTGAACGAAAAGATCCGAAGAAGACCGAGATACGCAGCTCACGGAAGCTAAGTGCCGGTCTGGGGCATCTTTCTGCACAAACCGCTCTCAGGAACTTCCTGCGCTCAGCAAAATGTTGTGCGCAAAGAAGCCGCTTCTTCGCCTCCGGCAGACGGAGAGCGCGGCACCTTCCCAAAGGCTAAAAACAAAAAGTCGCCTAATAACAGCATAATCTGAGCACCTTTAAAACAAATAGGAACGAGCACTTTACCACTCTCCTGACTTTTCCATTCACAATATATTCGAATAAAAATAGTTTTGAACAAACATTTTTTGCTGTGGGCTACTCTCTAAAGACCTGTTTGCACCCATTAGCACACCATCAGTGATGTTTACTGGCAGAGTTTCCCTTTGCAAGATATGGTGGGAATGCTTTTTGCTGAGTGTTGAGCGGCAATACACGCAGAAGACGCAGATAGGAAGCTCTCCGATTCTAAGTGCCGGTCCACGGCTTCTTTCGGCAAAAACCGCTCTTAGGTGCTCCCTGCGCTCGGCACAATGCTCTGTGCGCAAAGAAACCGATTCTTCGCCTCCCGCAGACGGAGAGAACGGCATCTTCCCAAAGGCGAAGATGCAAGCCGCACCACACAGGAACAGTGTGGGCAGCATCCAGACTTAGAGAAAACAGTATTTTAGCACTCTCCTGCCTTTTCCACTGATATTATATTCGAAAAGAACGAGTTTTGGACAACTAGCTTTCCTTCTTGCAAAACTCTTTGCAGACCTCCGTGCAAGTTTAGAAAATGATTTTGAATGTTTTATATACTGGCAGAGTTTCTCTTTGCAAGATATGGTGGGAAAGCTTTTTGCTGAGTGTTGAGCGGCAAGACACGCAGAAGACGCAGATAGGCAGCTCTCCGATTCTAAGTGCCGGTCCACGGCTTCTTTCGGCAAAAACCGCTCTTAGGTGCTCCCTGCGCTCGGCACAATGCTCTGTGCGCAAAGAAGCCGATTCTTCGCCTCCCGCAGACGGAGAGAACGGCATCTTCCCAAAGGCGAAGATGCAAGCCGCACCACACAGGAACAGTGTGGGCAGCATCCAGACTTAGAGAAAACAGTATTTTACCACTCTCCTGCCTTTTCCACTGATATTATATTCGAAAAGAACGAGTTTGGACAACTAGCTTTCCTTCTTGTAAAACTCTTTGCAGACCTCCGTGCAAGTTTAGAAAATGATTTTGAATGTTTTATATACTGGCAGAGTTTCTCTTTGCAAGATATGGTGGGAAAGCTTTTTGCTGAGTGTTGAGCGGCAAGACACGCAGAAGACGCAGATACGCAGCTCTCCGATGCTAAGTGCCGGTCCCCGGCTTCTTTCGGCAAAAACCGCTCTTAGGTGCTCCCTGCGCTCGGCACAATGCTCTGTGCGCAAAGAAGCCGATTCTTCGCCTCCCGGAGACTCGGCTAGCAGCAGCTTCGGAAACGCGACAAACAAATATTAACACCACCGCCATTGTGTCCCGGGCGTCTTTCGGCACAAGCGCCGCACCGGAGCGTACCTCCACCGGCACAATGCTCTGTGCGCGAAGAACTCGATTCTTCGCATCCCGGGATCTGAAAGAAGAAGCATAAGCTTTAGACGCCCTTGCCTCAGTTGTGTACAGGTTTGGGCGCTCCTCTCGATTAATTGTGCCATTCCTGACAGCAGGTGTCGCTGTTGGTCAAGCTTTGAGTATGCTTAATAAGTTGCGATGCTGGGTGGTCAAACAACTCAAGGTAAGATCACCGATTTTAAATAAGGTTCTCACTGGTGTAGATACCATTAGTCATTGCACACTGCAAAATAATGCTGCTCTAGTTTTCTTGTTAGCACATGGACACGAGTGTGAGAATTTTGAAGGAATGTGTTTTTTGAACCTCTCTAACTCTTCTGCAGTCATTCACTGGAAACTCAAACAATGGCAAGATAACACGAAGAAATTGATTGGGAATGAGAGGGTTACGCATGAATGGTTTGAGAGATGGGAAACAACTCGATGGTTGGAAGATCTTGTAAAGGGAACTTTATTGTTACTAGTAGTAATTATTATATTGCTTCTTGTTATTCCACGCATCATGAAACTGGTGAGCCTCTTGGAAGTAAATACAGTGAAAAGGGTTTAGCTGGTGCAAGACGAAGAAGGGGGAAATTGTAGCAATGTAGCTGAAGCTCTTAGACTAAAGGGTGCACCAGCCATCCAGCTGGAATATGTTCTTCTCAGAATTTTCTCAGAGCCCTCTGGAATTCATCAAGGTTACTAAGACATAAGCCATGCTAAAATAAGAAAGAGGAGTTGAGAAACCAAATTCCAAGGCTACAAGAATTCGATAACGGGGGGCAGCAAAGCGCCTGGACTGTAACCAAACGTATCTTCTGAGAGGTACACACAGAATGTGTGGACATAACAAAGGCACCAAGATAAAAATGCGGGCCTGGCGTGTGCAGAGATTTAGAATGTGTAAGTGCATCATGTCAACAATCAACGGCTTCTGCTTAATCCTCTTGCTCTGTTGTCTTGGAGTCCTGAATTTCCCACAAGGAAAGCCCTACTAAAAGGGCTCTGATTTTAATGATAGTTGCTGTCTAGACGATGAATAATGGGAAGAGTTCTTTCAAATCCTTCTCTCGCTGACATCTGTAAGTTTCATCTTTTCCTGATTGTACTGGTGGCTATACATTAGTTATGACTAGAGAGGACTGAGTTTTAGGGATATGTGGCAAGGAAATTGGTAGCTCTGTTTCCATTTCATTGTCTAAGAAGAATTCTGATTAGTTTTGGACTTTTCATAGACCTCTGACTAGATTAGCATTTGTCTTTGATTGAGCCCGTAAATTTTAGGCTACTAGGCTTGACCAATGAATAGAAAAGGGAAAGTCACACAGCTTAGGTGGTTCTCTTGTCAACAACTTCTCAATAGTAGGGCGATTTCTGTCCTCAAGTTTGTTACTTCAGCTAGCAGATTATGCTCACTCCAAAAGAAGGTGAGAAGTTTGCTACCGGAATTGGTCCGAGAATTCTTCCTGCTTCTTTGTGACTCTTGTATGACTGGATTCTGTATTATTAGAATTTGTTATAAAAAGTTGGATTAAATAGCGTGCGTCCGCTCTTGGGGGAAACAGTATTTAGCCAATAACATCTAGGCTTTTATCGACCTGAGACTGTCTGAACGGACCGGACGCTTTAAACACAGTAATTTTTGCTAGTTCCAATTCCATTTTTAGACTCGACAAACCGAATGGTAAACCTGCACCAGTAGGGAGGGACATTGGACTTTCTCCTTTTTAGAGAGAAACTAATTAAAACGTTTCAGCAGAATCATAGCAGGCTGTAAAATAAGAAAGGCATCATGAAAAGAGGCCAATCCTATCCTCTTAGATATGGCTAGTTGTGATTGGACATGAATGAAATATGTCAACTCTGTGTTCCTGGGTATCACATCAGCAACAGCTACTTCAGCTGCTGTAGTTGTCTCGTAAAGCTAAGAACAGAATCCAAAGAATTGTGATTCCATGGTCCCAATTCACCCTGTGATGGTGACAGGTGAAAAAGGAGTGGAAGGTGCACGGGGAAATTAACTTGAATGGCCTATCTAAATCAGCAGCCACTGATTTCCTGAAAACTTCAACAGGTCATTTGACCTGTTGGGATTCTTTTAATCCATGGTCATGTTTTTCTTGGGATTCTTGTAACCTTTCCCCATTCGTTCAGCCTTTGCTGACATTTCAAGTATCTCGACAAGCTGGAAATGTGATGTCTTTCTTTATCATGTCATAATTCCCTTCAAAGGCTTGTTTGCCTCAAGTCTTATTTTTGCTGGTTTTCTGCTAGTTCATTTTCAGAGGGCAGCAGGTGCTTTGTAAGAGCAAGTACACAATCTTATAGCTTGTTTTTCTTTTGATTTGGCCTGTCTAGAAAACTGAATGATTGAACATTTCCGACAGAATTTTCTCTCCCCATTACGTTTCACCGGAAGGGCAGAGGCAAATCATCCACTTAAACTCTTGGCACGGAAGAAAATAGTGGTTAGCTGCTGCATATAGGTAGAAGCTTACAAAAGGAAGGCCTTGGGCTGAGGCCCGTTACTTTGGCTAAGTAGAAAAGACTATGGGAAGGTGAGGCTGCTGAATCAGAGGTAGATCCACAAGTTCTAGAATCGTCACGTGTTCACAGCGTGGTGTATGATGGTTGGTTGAATGAATTTTGTTATGGCTTAAAGCTATGGAACTGATAAAGGCCTGAGGGCTTCAAAAGCCTGGGTTTTGCAAAAAAGCAGCTCCCCTTTGCACCTGCCTGGGGACTCTGCATCACTGGGGACCCTCACTCACAGTTTGCCAAGGAGATGATCAGTAGGAATGTTGCAGAGCTGCTGTGTCCATATGAATGGAATGGCAAAGAGTGAAGCGGTGGGTATTTTTGGGCTTTAATTCAATGCTGCTGCATTTGTGCCAGTTTAGTCGGTTTTCCATCAGTGGCCTTTCTGTCTAGAAGTACACTGCCCAGTCTTTCTAGCATGTGATGCCATTTCCTTCCTGTTGTTTTAACACCTTCCTTCAGTTGAAAGGATGATACACTCTTTACATTTTGAAGATCCCTGTTAGGAAACACTATGCCAGAGGAGTCATTGCTCCCTTTTCTTCTGCCTCCTTTGTAATTTTCAGAGACTCATTTCAAATTTCTTCTCATGTCGAGAAGAATACTGAGACTACTCAGCAGGGTTGAGGCTCTCAGCTGCTTTCCTCTTTCATACTGCTTCATACTGTATGTGACTTAATGGCCTGGTTTTGTCATCCGCATTTTGCTGTGATCTGTGAACACAAAAAGAATTCTTTGTTTTTTGCAAGAACTACCCCTAGGAGGATTTGTGTTCCTTTTGATTTCTACGGTGTTAGCCCAGTTGCAGAAAAAAAGGAGATTGTACCCTCTTCTTGTGCTCTAATTCCCTCCTCTCTGCTTTGCATGTCCTAGTTAATCTGCTGCCATGACTCATTTGGCATCATCTCATAGTGCAAATTCTGCACAGTTGCATGGACTTACAAATGCCAGGTGCCAAGGAGCTAATATAAACATTCAAAGATTAAAGAATTGTAAGGCTGGGCAAGTTCAGCTGCTGAAACTGTAAGTGGTTAAGTCATGCCATATTAAAGAGACAGAGCAAAGCAGTTCATCTAGGACTTTGAACTGGACACCTCTGAGAATAACAACTTGACAGCAATGACACAGCCATCTTCCTAGCTGTATTCCAGAAAGAGAAAAGGGACACCTTCAATGGTTAAGATGTTTGGCATGAGAAAACAGCAAGAAATGTAGCACAAAACACTTGAGCCAGATAAAGTGCGTTTTACTCGTGAGAATTTTGCAGCTGTTCTTTCTTGTCTTTGCCTTTACTTTTCGCAGAAGACAGGGAGGGCGTTTAATTATTATTGTTCTTTTGTTTTCTATTCTTGGCCTCCCTCTTTCCACCTGCCATAAACAATTTTGCCTTTCTTGACTGGCTTGTCTTTCTTTACTTCTAGAAGCTTACATGAGGTCCTCCAACCTTGTCATAAACATTGGCATACAGTGGAAAGGAGTAGAAGGTACATCTAAATGCACAAAACAGACCCAGAAAAATAGAGTTTTTTACAGTCTTCTGTGAGAACAAGATATCTTTGAACTGAGTAATGCTTTAACTTTTAGTCCGCTCATTACTATTATGACAAGTGTTTGGCCTTTAGTACATAGCCTTTGAAATCATCCAGCCCAATATTTTTGGCTAATTTTGTTTTAGTTCTCTCGGGGACTTTGATTCTTAAGGAATAGTCCAGAGAGAGAGCTTCCACGGTAGAGTTATGCTGCCATAATAAAAGCGTCGTAAATTCTGGTACAGTTTGTGCTGGTAATAGGTCTAGGAAAGAAAGGTTTTACATCTTTTTTGACTTTCAAATGTAACCATTATTTGAAACAGTTAAGAGTTGGGCTTTCCCCCCCCTCCAAAATACTTCTCTCTGGAATGTTACTCAGGGATTACACATAAAAGCTCACCCCGTAAAATATGTTGCGGATAATCTGCAGTAAGCGCAGCTTAGCAGCTAGAGATGATTATGTGGGTTAAATGACATTCCTTCCTTCTGCGGTGATGGAAACTCTGTGTACACAGACATACTCAACAAAAGTTACCATGGCTTAGCTCCTCTCCTAAACTTCATGTGCATTTTAAAACTTTCCAAGAAGGTGAATTCAAGCTCCTTCATTGCTCTGTGCTGGAGTCCCAAGAAAATATCAGTGTGCTTTTTGTCATTTGCAGCTGTCATTGCTTAGCTCTTGAACAAGAGACTCTCTCATGACTGATGAAAGTTGTCTAGTTAAGAGTGGGTCAAAGACACGCTCCTGCTCTAGAAGGAGATGAGAAGGTTTCTGCAGTCTTTGTCATCTCTACTGCTTGTGATTTCTAGACAAAACCAGTGGGAAGTTTTCTGAAGGCAGTCCAGAAGCTGGCAATATGGACAGCTTACAACCAAACACTTGCTGCACTGCTACCACGGTGATACCAGGAAGGACTTAAAAAATTTAAACGGGCAAACAAAGCAGTTGGAAGGAAAAGAACAATAACCATTCTTCTAATATATCTTCCTTTAAGTCATCATTTTCATGCAGTTTAACGGCTTGCCTTGCTATCCCTCAAAAGGAATCTGAGACAGAGTAAGCTTTTGAATGCAGTAGATGTGACACCTGCAGGCCAAGTTGCCTTTATTGACATCAAATGCCAGTTACGCTTGAGCTACCCTTTGCTTAAGGTACTTTGCTTACACTAAGAATTTTACTCCTCATTGAGCAAATTTTGCTGTCATGATTGAATAAATTTTATTCATGATAGAGTGAATTTTACTGTCACTCAGAATTTTACTGTCATGATTGGCATGGAAACTTTTCAAGGAAAGCTCTGGATAGCAATGCTTTTGCAAAAATAGTAGTTTATCTCCTGTATTTGTGTGAAGCAGGTAAGCCTTTTGCTGTCACCAGTGTTGCTTACCCTTTCATGTCATATCCCTCTTCATAGCCATATTCTGCTGAAGGCTTATTAATCTACTTTAAAATTGGCACGTAGAATAAGACTCCTTTTCCTTTTTGAAAGCTAATGTCATTTGACCTACTGACAGTAAATAATTCATTAATTGTAAGTCCCCAGTTAGCATCTTTTACGCATATTCTAACCTTCTAAAGAAGTAACAAAAGCACTCTCCAATACTTGACTTCCTTAAGCACAAAAAATGCTTCCCTCCTTTGCAGTTGGCATCTGTAAAATGAACCACATCTCTGCAGTATTTTAACGTGCAACATATTTAGCCAAGTAATTCAAAAGAAATAAAAAGCAGCCCCTTCGATTTGGAAATATTTTTGAATTGTTTTTGAATATACAAAACATACCCTTACCGTACGCATTGCATGCAGATTTAATCGTCGTGAAAGCAAAACCTATGTTTCTGTTGGGATAGCACGGTTTTCCAGTTTCCACAATTGTTGTTGGCACAGTTTTCTACTTATGTGACTGTTAGGACACTCACAGGTACTTCTAAGGTACTGTAGTAAGCAAAAAAGGAGGAGAGGTTGTGCCTTATTTCTGGCTTCCTTTGGTTTTCTTTTTGGTTTTCTTCCTCTTGCTCTTTTTCATGTCACCTTTCTAGCTACTGTGATTTAGATTTGCAGTTTACTAAGCTGTGTTTTCTGTCTGGAATTCTTTGAAATTCCGAGAGGAACCCCACCGGTAAATATGCATCTTTTTATGATTTGCTAGCTACATAGAAAATCTTCCTGCTGCTCTAAAATGCTTTTATTTGATATACATTTTTATCACCATTCCAATGAAAAGAAAAGTTCCTCTATTCACTGCTTTTGTACTGGATTCAGTTCAATGTACGCCAACGGTGCAAAAAAGTCCTGCTGGAAGAAAGGATCTGCATACCAATTGACCAAGACATGTGCTACAAGGGTCTTGGAAAGGTTCAAAGTTTCTCTACCTTTCTGGCAGTCTGTCTTCACAGCAGGACTTGATGAGGGATTTTGCTGGCGTTTCTTTGACAGAAAGCAATAACAAAGCAAGCAAAATGGAGCAGCAAAAGAAGATAGCAGCAAAAGGTACATTATCCCCTCTGTTATTATCATTGTCTAAAGAGATTTTTTCTCGCCATGTTACATCAAATACCTTAGTAGAGCTAAAGACTAGAAAAACGCAGCTCTGTTCTGGATTCGTTAAAAGCAAAGCCATCTGTGGACAGAAGTGCCCAGCGTGATGCTGGGATCTCCTAGCTGGTTTCAGGACGCTGTCTGGAGAACGGCATTTTCGGTGGGCTTTACTAGAGTGTCTGTAAGGAGCGGGAGTTTATGTGCAGCTTTGAGCCCTGAGAGTGCCATAGGCAAAGAGACCCATCGTGTAGCTCTCTGAGCAGCCACAGCACACTGAGGCATGATGGATTACTCCCAGAGTTCACGTGGTAGAAAGGTTTTCTGCCCCCGTGAAGGACGACACATCCATTTGCTTGAATAGAGCCATTCTGTAGGTTACAATGGTAACTTGAATTCATCAAGTTTGTGCTATTTGTAAAATGGCAGTGAGCTTGGATTCTTAAGCTTCTCGTATTTGATCTGTTTCCTGTTTCAGTAAATAGCAAAACTTCCAAGGACTGCAGCGACAAGAAGATGAAGCTGCTAGTGTATTTCAACTGTTTGCCTAATAAAATGGTGATTTTTGCAGATATCCGCAATGGAAAATTACGGTACCGAAACACCAGCTCTGCTCAGGGCAATTCTGAAATTGACTTGAGCTCTTTTCCCTGTTTCTTAGCAGGTGAACTGAGATACTTCTAGCTTCCAAGGCAAGGCGTTTGACAGCAGCTTCAAAAAGGCCCAGGCTATTGGATGAAAAGGTTACAAAACTGAGGGAAATGGGGGGAAATTTCACTTCTGGTTTATGTCATAGATTCAGCCAGATGATCAACAAGCATTAGTTTGATGAGGTACCAGCGTAGTCTTTCACTCTTGCAGATCCCCAAAAGCTTAACCATCCAGCAGCTTCTTCCTTGCAACAAGTGCCACAGCCAAAAGCCAGGCCTGGCCGTCACCTTCTCCTCCCAGCCTACAAACTCAGCCAAACGTACCGGTTCTTCTCACTTTCCTTCTCAGCTACATGGACAAGCACATCCTCTCCATGTCTCCGAGTCCTTAGTGAAACCAAACAGCGGTTCACCTTCAAACAGCTCAGTGTGCCAGGACAGAAGGATTTCACTGGCCTGTCCCCTTGCTTTTTCCTTGCAGCCTTTTATTTTCAGAGCACACACCGAGGCATTGCACTTTGCTTCTCAGCTGAGTGCACTGCCATATTGCTGGAGTCTCACACGTCCATCTCCTTCTCGCACTAACTGCTTCTGTTGAAACATGCTGATGTGATGTGCCTTCCTGCTCAGCTATTCACACAGTCACATTCTATGTCCTGCTTGCGGTCTGAATCTAAAAGGAGACGTTTCTGACTATGGCTCACAGACACAGATGTACCAGGATGAAAAGGTTGTTTGGACCTTGCCATTTATGTTCAAAAACATCCATTCACTCCACAATCAAGAGACACCTTTCTTTGCTTTACATCCTGCAAACTTCACTCACACACACACACACAGACACGAGAGCTACACACTTTTTTCTTTCTTTCTTAGCTTCACACACTCACCTATTTCCCACCTTGACCTCTCTACCACTTCTCCTTCGGCCTTGCTGTGCATGGACATTTCCTGTTAAGATACCCATCGTGTTGCCTATCCCTCCCCCACATTGTCTTGCCTTTCCTGCCCAATCTTGCATTTCCTTGTCATTGCTGACAATTCCTTTTTTTTTCCTTGCCTTCCTGACCCATGCATGTCCTTCCCTTGCCCTTCATAGCAACCCAGTGCCTTGTATTGACTTGCTCACTTATCCTTCTTTTCCTTCCCCTTTGTCCAGCTCCAATCTTTCATTTCCTTCTCCTTCGAGGACTCTTATTGCCTTGTCTCCCTCTCTTTTGTGTTGCCTGGCAAAGCCACCACTTGTCTGGCCTTGTCCTTGAACCCCTTTTTTGCCTTGCATTACCTTGCTCACCAGTCCCCCACCTTGAATTCACCACCTCTCTTTTTGTGGAATCTCTTCAACATGCATTGCCCTGCCTGCTTCTCCTAGTATTCTCCAGGCTTCCACTGGCTATTTTTTCTCAAGGCCCAGCATTTCACGAGCTTGTGAGAAGAAGCCTGGAGGAGGCCACGGGCAAGCACACCTATCTGTCCTGACAGCTTTCTTCTGACATCTATGCTTCCATGTCTTGAATTTTGGACACAAAGTTCATCTTTCACCCTTGGGCTTCAGGGGCAGAATGACAGTTCTTTTGCATACAAAGGAAAGCAGGCTACCCAAGTGTCTTAGGTGCAGATTAGACATGACCCATGCAAGATCAAGGCTGGACAGAGCGGTCCGTCCGGGCCGCTTTTGTGTACCAGCAATCTTTGAATGGACCTGCCTCTTGCCTTGCATTGGGCAACCAACCAGTTTCCTTGCCATGCCCTGCTCATTCTCCATTGCTTTGCATTCCCTTGCATACCCATGCCTCACATTTGACCTGCCTGCAGTTTTCCTACAGGACTTGGCCTTGCCTAGCCCTTCCGGTTACCATTACCTCCTATGCCCAGCCTTGCCTCTAACTTCTGGCACTTGTCTCACCTACCACTCCATTTGCTTTCCCCTCACGGCTTCAGTCTTGCTAACCTGTCCCTTGACTTGCCTACAATTGCCTACACTTGCTTTGCATTTCCTTACCTGCACGGAAGGCAAGGCAAAGAGTGGTAGGCAAGGCAAAGCAAAGCCAGGAAGTTATTGGAAGGGCTAGGCAAGGCAGACATAGGCAAGCAAGCAAAGCTAGGGTAGGGTAGGCTAGGAAAACTAGGCATGGTACTGGAGGCAAGGCAAAGCCAAGTGACTTGGAGTGCCTTTCCTTGCTTAGGAAGTAAAAGATACGGTGGCAATGTTTGTAGGGCTGATGATAAGGTATCGTGGGAAGGTATAGTACAGCAAGACATTTCTGTCCTGGTCCTTTCTGTGTAGGAGCCATTGTTGGACAGAATCAGTACCGGACGTGGTATGCAACTTTTGCTCGGTAAGTTCCTGAAGGAGAACAGCAATGCTTTCTCATGGGAAGGAAAGAACTTAGCCCCAGTGTTGGAGGTGCAGATAAGAAGCTGTGTCGTGTGCTTAAGGGCGGCAGCAACTTTCTATGCTGGCATATTTGGTTTGGAAGCACTGACTCAATTTGTACAATCATGGAGTCGGTATCCATCTTTGGAAGGCAGTCTCCTTCCTGCAAGAATCCATTTGGCATGTGTTTTCCACTTTCTCAAGGCAGCCTTCTTGAAATTCTGCCAGCACACTTCTTTTGGACAAGGTAAAGAGCTGCGCTGGGTCTTGGTGTGCAGCCTAGCTAGTGCCCCGCACAGGTAATGCCCAATAACAGTGGTCTGACACCTTTGTAGAGGATCAGGCCCTGGATGCTTTGGATTTTGGAGGAGGGGATGCCATTTCTTTTGAGATGGGCTTCTAGTTCCTCCTCCCTTTGGCAAAGTTTGGGTGGCCACTTTGGGTGGTCTCAGTGAATTGAAAGGCTTTTCCCAATAGGCAGTTCTCTGGGTTAGAGTTGTTGAACTGTCAGTGGCAATGCAGAGGCCAGGCCAGGCCTCTGCAGGACAGGTTTTTGTCCCTTGTAGCTTTAGAGACTGTGGAGGAGTCCCTGGTGCCATCCCATTTGGATCCTGACTCTGAGAGATTGAAGGCTTACGGTGGTACCTAGAGCTGAGAAGGAAAGTGGCGATAGCAGGGTGCACGTTTATAGTCTGATGGGTGCAATTGAAATTGTAGGCAGCAAAGAGCTTTCTCCACCAACAGTTTTGGGAGCTCGGCCAACATTTTCAAGTTTGTTACCAGGCTCTGTGAGAGAGAAAAAGTTTGTTAAGGCAGAAGATCTGGTGTCGGCCTTTGAGTGTGGGGCAAAGAAGAGTATCCACTTGGAAGGGGAAGATCGGTGAAATCTTTTTGTCCTGACACAGTTGATTGGAGAGCAGGGACGTTTCTGACTTGGCTGGGTCCTGGGGGTGGTTGTGAGCTGGGCTCGGTGCGTGTCCTGGTTTTGTGAGTTGACAATGCTGTGGTGTGGTTATTTAGAAGAGCGCTGACCGTGCCCAGGAAAAAGACAAGCACTTTTCTAGCCCAGCCCCGTTCGTGTGGGAGCAGTGGAGGGACAAGAGCTCCGCTGTGGATCCTGGCTCTCGGGTACTGACAGAATGGGATCCTGCATGTAGCCCAGAAGGAAGAAGAATTGTCGTGAACGGCGGGAGAAATGCGACACACTATATGCGTGAATGGCAAATCCCGAAGTTTATTGAAAACTCACACATATTTATATTGGTGTTAATGAAGCTTAGACATATTGCAAAAGCTGAGTTCATTATTGGTTAAAGCACACTTGGATCAACCACACTTACTTCTATCTTCTAGTAATTATTTTGCTTCTATGTTTGCATTCTTCCAGCTTCTCTACCTAAGATATCTACATTTTCTGGCAAGCGATTTTCTCCCCCGTCTTCCCGTTTCAGAGAAGGTCACTGTGACCTTTGTCAGTGATTGGACACTGGTTGCTCAGTTCCCAGCTTGTATCCCCTATCCTTATCCATCGGTATCACATCGAAATGTCCTTTCTCAGCTAACCAATTATCCAAAAAGCTCTCTACAAAGAATCATTTCATTGTTGGCTGCACAGTTTAGAAGCTTCAAAAGAAAAGGCAATTACAGCATGGCCTCTTAATTTTAGAAAGTTTTCTGGGCCATCAGCTGCTCAACATGTAATTTGCACCCACTGAACTGCATCCAGCTTCCTGGAGATATGCACTTTCCCTCAAGATCTAGGTACCATGTTGCACTCGAACGCCTGAAGACCCCAAACCACTTCAAAATGTCCAGCGGCTGCTCTCAAAGAAAAAGTCCTACAACAAAAAGGCAGTGCTGGCCATAACGGTCCCTTTGCAGTCTGTCAACCAAACGAAACATACTAGCGATTCTCACGTATTTTCTCAATGATACATATACGTGCATCAGCACATTCTCTCAAAGTGACAGAGACTATCGCTACAGCAAAGCGTTTTCAGCTGCATTTCTGACTGACAGATGTGCCAGGACAGAAGGCATTTGCCAACCTACCCTCTTTCCTGTGCAACCTGACATTGGCAGCGCAAATATTTTCACATTCTTTCATTGTGGCCACGTCCAAAGCAGCTAAAGATCACACAGGTGGAAGTGTCAAAAGAGAAGATGTTCTCAAAGTAACTCTCTTTTTTTCTAAACAGCTTTTAAACTGCGCACAACGCTTTGTATCTTCTTTCCCACATAGACCTGCTCTCAGTTTTTCACACTCACATCTTTGTTGCAAACATCCAGCAGCTGTTTGCGTAGAAAAAGGCTCTAGAAAGAAAAGCGAGACTTGGGCTGCACCTTCTGCCTGCCCTGTGTAAGCCACATCAAGCTCACAAGTGCGCTCTGTCCTTCCCTTTTCCGCTGCAACTACCATTGTGTTCTCTGGATCTCGGAACCTAAAGGTAGGCACATTTGTTTCCACAGAAGGGCCATAGGTAGCGGCACAAATAGATCTCACTGAACTTTAATCCTTACCACTGCCACCATGAGGTTGGTTGGTAGGCCAGTAGGAGTCATGCTCCTTTTACAGCTGGTATGCGGCAGCCACCAGCCCAGTGCTCTTCGACTCTTGTAACCAATCCTGCTTTTACTCTCCCGGAGGGGATTAGGCATCTGTTTCTCTCACAGATCATTGTGGCAGCAGCCAACGGCTCTAGTGCACTGCTTCTGCCAAAAGACACTGGGGCCAGGCACTTACCTTCTCAGCACTACGTAGCCCCGTATTCTGCGTCTCTTGTCGGTCAGAGCAGACCGCAAAGCGTTTCACAGAGAAAAAATGTGCCAGGACAACAAGCTTGGCTGAAGTGTACCCCTGAAACTGGTGGAAGTTTGTATTTGCACCACATTCAAGGGGCAGTCCTCTTTCCTATACAACCTGCAAACTTCTGTCTGTTCCCAGTGCCCTCTGCCCGCTCCTTCTTACCTTGAAGTACCATGCCAAAGAGGGCTCTGTGCTTAGGTCTTAGAAGAAGAGGGAAGCAGATGTGTTTGTAAAGTGGACTGTCTGTTAGTCACTTCCCTCTTCAAAGCAGCGTGTTCCATGCCAAGCAGACAACAAAGCAACAAAAGATGAGTGTGACTCTGCATTCAAATCCTGCAATGTTCCCAGAAGTGAATTTCTCTCTTCTAGAGGACTGACTTGTATGAAGTGGAGTGGTTGTTTCCTTCCATTAGAAGGGAAACTCATCTAGCCAGGCTTCATCACGCCCTGCATTTTTTGGGGTAGTTCTTGGAAGAAAATAGAGAGCAACTTTTCCACTCCACATGATTCATGTTTCATTCTCTTCCTTCTGTACTTCAAGGAACAAGCTATCAATTCCCTACTCTTTCTATGAAAAGGCATGAAGCTATTAATTAAATTCCCATAGATATAATAAGGAATAAAAGTCTTTTATGCCTGAAGGGCAGGCCCTTATGGTATGAAAAGTATGGATTGTCAAGGGTGGAAGAAGATCTCTATGAAAAGGGAGAAAGCCCAGAAGCATGCAGGGATTTTCAGGTATGAAAGGGAAAACGACATTAAATTGTCAAGGGAAAGAAATTGAAAGAGGCAGGAGGGAGAAGGGAGGCGGAGGAGGCAAATGCTGCCTTTGAGGCAGCTGACACAAGGACCGTCGGCCTCATGAGCAAACAAGAAAACCAAATGAAATTTCACAGCAATCTCATCCACAACTTAGTGGACAAATGTGCAAACCCATTTCTTCATTTATTATCTGTCTAATATATAGAGAGATGTTCTTCATTCTGACAGAATTTTCAGGGAGCAAGCTAGTGTAAGGCACCTGGAACCAACGGTGTATTGGAAATGGCCAACATGCAGAACACGCTCCATCCTGAACGCTACCACAGCAGAATCACAGGATCATAGAATGGCCAGGGTAGACAAAGACCTAAAAGGCCATCTAGTTCTCTGACATGGGCGGGGACACCTTTTACTTGCCCGAGTTGCTCAGAGCCCCATCCAGCCTGGCCTTGAACACCAAGTTGGGGTGTCCATAACTTCTCCAGGCTCTCTGTGCCAGTGCTTCACCACCCTCACAGGGAAGAATTTCTTCAAAGTATCTAATTTCAACATGCCCTCTTTCATTTTGAAGCCATTGCTTATTGTCCTGTCTCCAGAGCTCCTAATTAAGAGTCCCTCTCCTTCATCCCTTCAGATACTAGAAGGTGTTGTGAGGTGTCCATGCAACCTTCTCTTCACCAAGATAAACAGCCCTAATTCTCTCAGCCTGTGCGATGTAGTCTTGGCCTGAATATTGAACTGCAGTATTGAATGCTGATTTTTTAAAAATCATGTTCTTTTTCAGCCTTTAATCCTTTAAAGGCATATTCCTTTTCAGCCTTAAATTAGGCTAAATATCTTTAATTTGTTGGTATTGCAAGTGAGCAACAAAAATTACTGCCATGGCTTGCCTTTTTTACAACTCCTTTCCGTGGGAGACTTGCTGCAAAAGTCACAGCTGGTGAGACAGTGGGCACACCATCATTCTGAAAGAGCTTTGCACAGTAAACATAGAGGAGGATTAATATTGAAATCCAGATGACAGGAGCTGCCCAATGGACTCTGCTGGTGGAAATCAAATAATAGTCTAGTATTTTGAATGAAAATAACTCCTCCCAATGAGGATAAAGAGGATTGTTTGCCTTTGAATCAGAGCACATGGACTGTAGTGGATGGTCTACAGGTAGAAAACAGTGTAGATACATCTCCTTGTTTTCATTAGTGGCTCAGAAACTGAAAAGGCAGCCAAAAAAATGGTGACTACATGCCTACAGATTCAAAAATGGTTGTTCTTATTTTGCATCTCCATCAAAAAAACAGATCGTAAGAACTAAAATAAAGATGGGAATTTTATAGCTTCTCAGAAATGAAGCAGGAATTGGCCAATGGGCCTTAGCAGTAGCTACAAGTTTTTCAGCATGAGGCATCTCAAAAGTATTTTAATCGTACAGAACTTTTCTGTCCTTTTGGCCTTTGATATAAGGAGGCATTAAAAAAAAAAAAAAAGAAAAAGAAAACAAGGAAAGGAAATAAGAAAAACCCTACCAAATATATATATTACATGACAAGGAGAATAAGCACAATCAGTAACATATATAAAAACAGAACCCATGCCTTTCAACTTTCAACCTTTTCTGCTTAACACACTCTCGAAAATGGAATTGATTCCCTATCTGCCTTGAAACATTTTGGGGCAAAAAGCACTCAAAGGTCCTGATGGGTGTTTTGGTCAAAAAACCCTTCTTCTGGTTTTCTGCCCAGAACCGGACAAACGCGTCTGCGCTGTTAGCTGGCCAAAGGAGGCAGGAAGAGGAAACATCATCCAAAACATTAGGGCTAAAGAAATTTCCACAGAAAATTACCAGCCTTATTACTTGTTCATGAGGTGGGTTGAAAGCTCAGAATCTGTTTCCATGTGTCCCATCCCTGGAATGTTCTATTTCACAGAATTAGAGCCCCTCAAATATCAGTCCTGCCAGAACAGCCCGCCACGTACTGTCATAGGGGATCTGCTGATGCCCACTGACTCTTACCAGCCTAGGGCTTGTCACTGCGGCAGATCAAAAACTTCTGAATTGATTTGATTTATGCTCTTTGAGTGGGTGAAAACAAGAAAAGAATAACTAACCTCTGTTTGAGGCCATTCGCTTTGGCCAACAGGAAGGCACAACATAAGAAATTGGCAAACCTTTACTGAATTTCTCCAAAACCAATGCCGCCAGCAAAGTAGAACTCTGAAAAATGCTTAGACCGCCAAACGTCACCTTTTAAATGATTCCCAGACCCTGGGGAAAGAATTTCTTTTCCCAACAGAAAATGGCCTCCGTTTGCAGCATCCTGCCATGACGGACCAGGAAGAGACCAGGCTAGAAATTGGTAAATTTTACTGAATTTCTCTAAACTAAAGCAGCCAGCATCTAGGACCCTGCAAGTCCTTAGAGCCCCAAAGGCCACCTTTCATCTGACACCCAGACCCTGGGGAAAGGACTTCTTTTTCCCATGGCAAATGGCCTCCCTTGGCAGCCACTCACCCTGGCAGAAAGTGGGAGCCTAGCTAGAATGATGCAATCGTTGCTGGATTTTTCCAAAAGAAAAGCTGCCAGCAACTAGGGCCCTGGAAGTACTTAGAGCCTCAAACGCCACCTTGAACATATTCCTGAGACCCTGGGGAAAGGACTTCGTTTTTCCCATGGAAAATGGCCTTCATTTGTGGCCACTTGGCCTGGCAGGCAGGGCAGTGCCAAGCCAGGAATCTACAAACTGTGCTGGATCCTTCCAGAACGAAAGCTGCCAGCAACTAGGACCCTGCAAGTCCTTAGAGCCCCAGATGCCACCTGTCATCTGACACCCAGAGCCTGGGCCAATGACTTCGTTTTCCCCATGGAAAATGGCCTCCATTTCTGGCCACTCGCCCTGACCAAGAGGGTGGTGCCCAGCAAGAAATTTGCAAGCTTTGCTGGATTGCTCTAAATCTAAAGCTGCCACTTGTTGTTGTTCTATTTCTCTAGAGTCCCATCATGCTGTTCTCAGATTGCTAAAGTCCATACCTCCTCGGTGTGTTCTTATGGCTGCAGATCTTCACAGCACAGACGCTTTCTTCTGCATGCTGTTCTTTCCCAGTTCAGGGCTCCTTCAAGGCTCTCCCTGAATGGCTACGCCGCCCCCTTTTATCCCAGTTCTCTTCAATGCTCACAGCTGCAGCCCATCAAGGACAACCAGGACCTGTGGGGCAAAGCCTCTAGACAGATATTCAAATAGAATCCATTTCCTCTACTCTAGCCAGTAAGTACTACCCTACAAGTCCTCAGAACCCCAAAGGCCACCTTTCATCTGACACCCAGACCCTGGGGAAAGGACTTCTTTTTCCCATGGCAAATGGCCTCCCTTGGCAGCCACTCACCCTGGCAGAAAGTGGGAGCCTAGCTAGAATGATGCAATCGTTGCTGGATTTTTCCAAAAGAAAAGCTGGCAGCAACTAGGGCCCTGGAAGTACTTAGAGCATCAAACGCCACCTTGAACATATTACTGAGACCCTGGGGAAAGGACTTCGTTTTTCCCATGGAAAATGGCCTTCATTTGTGGCCACTTGGCCTGGCAGGCAGGGCAGTGCCAAGCCAGGAATCTACAAACTGTGCTGGATCCTTCCAGAACGAAAGCTGCCAGCAACTAGGACCCTGCAAGTCCTTAGAGCCCCAGATGCCACCTGTCATCTGACACCCAGAGCCTGGGCCAATGACTTCGTTTTCCCCATGGAAAATGGCCTCCATTTCTGGCCACTCGCCCTGACCAAGAGGGTGGTGCCCAGCAAGAAATTTGCAAGCTTTGCTGGATTGCTCTAAATCTAAAGCTGCCACTTGTTGTTGTTCTATTTCTCTAGAGTCCCATCATGCTGTTCTCAGATTGCTAAAGTCCATACCTCCTCGGTGTGTTCTTATGGCTGCAGATCTTCACAGCACAGACGCTTTCTTCTGCATGCTGTTCTTTCCCAGTTCAGGGCTCCTTCAAGGCTCTCCCTGAATGGCTACGCCGCCCCCTTTTATCCCAGTTCTCTTCAATGCTCACAGCTGCAGCCCATCAAGGACAACCAGGACCTGTGGGACAGATATTCAAATAGAATCCATTTCCTCTACTCTAGCCAGTAAGTACTACCCTACAAGTCCTCAGAACCCCAAAGGCCACCTTTCATCTGACACCCAGACCCTGGGGAAAGGACTTCTTTTTCCCATGGCAAATGGCCTCCCTTGGCAGCCACTCACCCTGGCAGAAAGTGGGAGCCTAGCTAGAATGATGCAATCGTTGCTGGATTTTTCCAAAAGAAAAGCTGGCAGCAACTAGGGCCCTGGAAGTATTTAGAGCCTCAAACGCCACCTTGAACATATTCCTGAGACCCTGGGGAAAGGACTTCGTTTTTCCCATGGAAAATAGCCTTCATTTCTGGCCACTCTGCCTGGCAGGCAGGGCAGTGCCAAGCCAGGAATCTACAAACTGTGCTGGATCCTTCCAGAACGAAAGCTGCCAGCAACTAGGACCCTGCAAGTCCTTAGAGCCCCAGATGCCACCAGTCATCTGACACCCAGAGCCTGGGCCAATGACTTCGTTTTCCCCATGGAAAATGGCCTCCATTTCTGGCCACTCGCCCTGACCAAGAGGGTGGTGCCCAGCAAGAAATTTGCAAGCTTTGCTGGATTGCTCCAAATCGAAAGCTGCCACTTGTTGTTGTTCTATTTCTCTAGAGTCCCATCATGCTGTTCTCAGATTGCTAAAGTCCATACCTCCTCGGTGTGTTCTTATGGCTGCAGATCTTCACAGCACAGACGCTTTCTTCTGCATGCTGTTCTTTCCCAGTTCAGGGCTCCTTCAAGGCTCTCCCTGAATGGCTACGCCGCCCCCTTTTATCCCAGTTCTCTTCAATGCTCACAGCTGCAGCCCATCAAGGACAACCAGGACCTGTGGGGCAAAGCCTCTAGACAGATATTCAAATAGAATCCATTTCCTCTACTCTAGCCAGTAAGTACTACCCTACAAGTCCTCAGAACCCCAAAGGCCACCTTTCATCTGACACCCAGACCCTGGGGAAAGGACTTCTTTTTCCCATGGCAAATGGCCTCCCTTGGCAGCCACTCACCCTGGCAGAAAGTGGGAGCCTAGCTAGAATGATGCAATCGTTGCTGGATTTTTCCAAAAGAAAAGCTGGCAGCAACTAGGGCCCTGGAAGTACTTAGAGCCTCAAACGCCACCTTGAACATATTCCTGAGACCCTGGGGAAAGGACTTCGTTTTTCCCATGGGAAATGGCCTTCATTTGTGGCCACTCTGCCTGGCAGGCAGGGCAGTGCCAAGCCAGGAATCTACAAACTCTGCTGGATCCTTCCAGAACGAAAGCTGCCAGCAACTAGGACCCTGCAAGTCCTTAGAGCCCCAGATGCCACCAGTCATCTGACACCCAGAGCCTGGGCCAATGACTTCGTTTTCCCCATGGAAAATGGCCTCCATTGCTGGCCACTCGCCCTGACCAAGAGGGTGGTGCCCAGCAAGAAATTTGCAAGCTTTGCTGGATTGCTCCAAATCTAAAGCTACCACTTGTTGTTGTTCTATTTCTCTAGAGTCCCATCATGCTGTTCTCAGATTGCTAAAGTCCATACCTCCTCGGTGTGTTCTTATGGCTGCAGATCTTCACAGCACAGACGCTTTCTTCTGCATGCTGTTCTTTCCCAGTTCAGGGCTCCTTCAAGGCTCTCCCTGAATGGCTACGCCGCCCCCTTTTATCCCAGTTCTCTTCAATGCTCACAGCTGCAGCCCATCAAGGACAACCAGGACCTGTGGGGCAAAGCCTCTAGACAGATATTCAAATAGAATCCATTTCCTCTACTCTAGCCAGTAAGTACTACCCTACAAGTCCTCAGAACCCCAAAGGCCACCTTTCATCTGACACCCAGACCCTGGGGAAAGGACTTCTTTTTCCCATGGCAAATGGCCTCCCTTGGCAGCCACTCACCCTGGCAGAAAGTGGGAGCCTAGCTAGAATGATGCAATCGTTGCTGGATTTTTCCAAAAGAAAAGCTGGCAGCAACTAGGGCCCTGGAAGTACTTAGAGCCTCAAACGCCACCTTGAACATATTCCTGAGACCCTGGGGAAAGGACTTCGTTTTTCCCATGGGAAATGGCCTTCATTTGTGGCCACTTGGCCTGGCAGGCAGGGCAGTGCCAAGCCAGGAATCTACAAACTCTGCTGGATCCTTCCAGAACGAAAGCTGCCAGCAACTAGGACCCTGCAAGTCCTTAGAGCCCCAGATGCCACCAGTCATCTGACACCCAGAGCCTGGGCCAATGACTTCGTTTTCCCCATGGAAAATGGCCTCCATTGCTGGCCACTCGCCCTGACCAAGAGGGTGGTGCCCAGCAAGAAATTTGCAAGCTTTGCTGGATTGCTCCAAATCTAAAGCTACCACTTGTTGTTCTTCTATTTCTCTAGAGTCCCATCATGCTGTTCTCAGATTGCTAAAGTCCATACCTCCTCGGTGTGTTCTTATGGCTGCAGATCTTCACAGCACAGACGCTTTCTTCTGCATGCTGTTCTTTCCCAGTTCAGGGCTCCTTCAAGGCTCTCCCTGAATGGCTACGCCGCCCCCTTTTATCCCAGTTCTCTTCAATGCTCACAGCTGCAGCCCATCAAGGACAACCAGGACCTGTGGGACAGATATTCAAATAGAATCCATTTCCTCTACTCTAGCCAGTAAGTACTACCCTACAAGTCCTCAGAACCCCAAAGGCCACCTTTCATCTGACACCCAGACCCTGGGGAAAGGACTTTTTCCCATGGCAAATGGCCTCCCTTGGCAGCCACTCACCCTGGCAGAAAGTGGGAGCCTAGCTAGAATGATGCAATCGTTGCTGGATTTTTCCAAAAGAAAAGCTGGCAGCAACTAGGGCCCTGGAAGTACTTAGAGCCTCAAACGCCACCTTGAACATATTCCTGAGACCCTGGGGAAAGGACTTCGTTTTTCCCATGGAAAATGGCCTTCATTTGTGGCCACTCTGCCTGGCAGGCAGGGCAGTGCCAAGCCAGGAATCTACAAACTCTGCTGGATCCTTCCAGAACGAAAGCTGCCAGCAACTAGGACCCTGCAAGTCCTTAGAGCCCCAGATGCCACCAGTCATCTGACACCCAGAGCCTGGGCCAATGACTTCGTTTTCCCCATGGAAAATGGCCTCCATTTCTGGCCACTCGCCCTGACCAAGAGGGTGGTGCCCAGCAAGAAATTTGCAAGCTTTGCTGGATTGCTCCAAATCGAAAGCTACCACTTGTTGTTGTTCTATTTCTCTAGAGTCCCATCATGCTGTTCTCAGATTGCTAAAGTCCATACCTCCTCGGTGTGTTCTTATGGCTGCAGATCTTCACAGCACAGACGCTTTCTTCTGCATGCTGTTCTTTCCCAGTTCAGGGCTCCTTCAAGGCTCTCCCTGAATGGCTACGCCGCCCCCTTTTATCCCAGTTCTCTTCAATGCTCACAGCTGCAGCCCATCAAGGACAACCAGGACCTGTGGGACAGATATTCAAATAGAATCCATTTCCTCTACTCTAGCCAGTAAGTACTACCCTACAAGTCCTCAGAACCCCAAAGGCCACCTTTCATCTGACACCCAGACCCTGGGGAAAGGACTTCTTTTTCCCATGGCAAATGGCCTCCCTTGGCAGCCACTCACCCTGGCAGAAAGTGGGAGCCTAGCTAGAATGATGCAATCGTTGCTGGATTTTTCCAAAAGAAAAGCTGGCAGCAACTAGGGCCCTGGAAGTACTTAGAGCCTCAAACGCCACCTTGAACATATTCCTGAGACCCTGGGGAAAGGACTTCGTTTTTCCCATGGGAAATGGCCTTCATTTGTGGCCACTTGGCCTGGCAGGCAGGGCAGTGCCAAGCCAGGAATCTACAAACTCTGCTGGATCCTTCCAGAACGAAAGCTGCCAGCAACTAGGACCCTGCAAGTCCTTAGAGCCCCAGATGCCACCAGTCATCTGACACCCAGAGCCTGGGCCAATGACTTCGTTTTCCCCATGGAAAATGGCCTCCATTTCTGGCCACTCGCCCTGACCAAGAGGGTGGTGCCCAGCAAGAAATTTGCAAGCTTTGCTGGATTGCTCCAAATCTAAAGCTACCACTTGTTGTTGTTCTATTTCTCTAGAGTCCCATCATGCTGTTCTCAGATTGCTAAAGTCCATACCTCCTCGGTGTGTTCTTATGGCTGCAGATCTTCACAGCACAGACGCTTTCTTCTGCATGCTGTTCTTTCCCAGTTCAGGGCTCCTTCAAGGCTCTCCCTGAATGGCTACGCCGCCCCCTTTTATCCCAGTTCTCTTCAATGCTCACAGCTGCAGCCCATCAAGGACAACCAGGACCTGTGGGACAGATATTCAAATAGAATCCATTTCCTCTACTCTAGCCAGTAAGTACTACCCTACAAGTCCTCAGAACCCCAAAGGCCACCTTTCATCTGACACCCAGACCCTGGGGAAAGGACTTCTTTTTCCCATGGCAAATGGCCTCCCTTGGCAGCCACTCACCCTGGCAGAAAGTGGGAGCCTAGCTAGAATGATGCAATCGTTGCTGGATTTTTCCAAAAGAAAAGCTGGCAGCAACTAGGGCCCTGGAAGTACTTAGAGCCTCAAACGCCACCTTGAACATATTACTGAGACCCTGGGGAAAGGACTTCGTTTTTCCCATGGAAAATGGCCTTCATTTGTGGCCACTCTGCCTGGCAGGCAGGGCAGTGCCAAGCCAGGAATCTACAAACTCTGCTGGATCCTTCCAGAACGAAAGCTGCCAGCAACTAGGACCCTGCAAGTCCTTAGAGCCCCAGATGCCACCAGTCATCTGACACCCAGAGCCTGGGCCAATGACTTCGTTTTCCCCATGGAAAATGGCCTCCATTGCTGGCCACTCACCCTGACCAAGAGGGTGGTGCCCAGCAAGAAATTTGCAAGCTTTGCTGGATTGCTCCAAATCTAAAGCTACCACTTGTTGTTCTTCTATTTCTCTAGAGTCCCATCATGCTGTTCTCAGATTGCTAAAGTCCATACCTCCTCGGTGTGTTCTTATGGCTGCAGATCTTCACAGCACAGACGCTTTCTTCTGCATGCTGTTCTTTCCCAGTTCAGGGCTCCTTCAAGGCTCTCCCTGAATGGCTACGCCGCCCCCTTTTATCCCAGTTCTCTTCAATGCTCACAGCTGCAGCCCATCAAGGACAACCAGGACCTGTGGGACAGATATTCAAATAGAATCCATTTCCTCTACTCTAGCCAGTAAGTACTACCCTACAAGTCCTCAGAACCCCAAAGGCCACCTTTCATCTGACACCCAGACCCTGGGGAAAGGACTTCTTTTTCCCATGGCAAATGGCCTCCCTTGGCAGCCACTCACCCTGGCAGAAAGTGGGAGCCTAGCTAGAATGATGCAATCGTTGCTGGATTTTTCCAAAAGAAAAGCTGGCAGCAACTAGGGCCCTGGAAGTACTTAGAGCCTCAAACGCCACCTTGAACATATTCCTGAGACCCTGGGGAAAGGACTTCGTTTTTCCCATGGGAAATGGCCTTCATTTGTGGCCACTTGGCCTGGCAGGCAGGGCAGTGCCAAGCCAGGAATCTACAAACTATGCTGGATCCTTCCAGAACGAAAGCTGCCAGCAACTAGGACCCTGCAAGTCCTTAGAGCCCCAGACGCCACCTTTCATCTGACACCCAGAGCCTGGGCCAATGACTTCGTTTTCCCCATGGAAAATGGCCTCCATTTCTGGCCACTCGCCCTGACCAAGAGGGTGGTGCCCAGCAAGAAATTTGCAAGCTTTGCTGGATTGCTCCAAATCTAAAGCTACCACTTGTTGTTGTTCTATTTCTCTAGAGTCCCATCATGCTGTTCTCAGATTGCTAAAGTCCATACCTCCTCGGTGTGTTCTTATGGCTGCAGATCTTCACAGCACAGACGCTTTCTTCTGCATGCTGTTCTTTCCCAGTTCAGGGCTCCTTCAAGGCTCTCCCTGAATGGCTACGCCGCCCCCTTTTATCCCAGTTCTCTTCAATGCTCACAGCTGCAGCCCATCAAGGACAACCAGGACCTGTGGGACAGATATTCAAATAGAATCCATTTCCTCTACTCTAGCCAGTAAGTACTACCCTACAAGTCCTCAGAACCCCAAAGGCCACCTTTCATCTGACACCCAGACCCTGGGGAAAGGACTTCTTTTTCCCATGGCAAATGGCCTCCCTTGGCAGCCACTCACCCTGGCAGAAAGTGGGAGCCTAGCTAGAATGATGCAATCGTTGCTGGATTTTTCCAAAAGAAAAGCTGGCAGCAACTAGGGCCCTGGAAGTACTTAGAGCCTCAAACGCCACCTTGAACATATTCCTGAGACCCTGGGGAAAGGACTTCGTTTTTCCCATGGAAAATGGCCTTCATTTGTGGCCACTCTGCCTGGCAGGCAGGGCAGTGCCAAGCCAGGAATCTACAAACTCTGCTGGATCCTTCCAGAACGAAAGCTGCCAGCAACTAGGACCCTGCAAGTCCTTACAGCCCCAGATGCCACCAGTCATCTGACACCCAGAGCCTGGGCCAATGACTTCGTTTTCCCCATGGAAAATGGCCTCCATTTCTGGCCACTCGCCCTGACCAAGAGGGTGGTGCCCAGCAAGAAATTTGCAAGCTTTGCTGGATTGCTCCAAATCTAAAGCTACCACTTGTTGTTGTTCTATTTCTCTAGAGTCCCATCATGCTGTTCTCAGATTGCTAAAGTCCATACCTCCTCGGTGTGTTCTTATGGCTGCAGATCTTCACAGCACAGACGCTTTCTTCTGCATGCTGTTCTTTCCCAGTTCAGGGCTCCTTCAAGGCTCTCCCTGAATGGCTACGCCGCCCCCTTTTATCCCAGTTCTCTTCAATGCTCACAGCTGCAGCCCATCAAGGACAACCAGGACCTGTGGGGCAAAGCCTCTAGACAGATATTCAAATAGAATCCATTTCCTCTACTCTAGCCAGTAAGTACTACCCTACAAGTCCTCAGAACCCCAAAGGCCACCTTTCATCTGACACCCAGACCCTGGGGAAAGGACTTCTTTTTCCCATGGCAAATGGCCTCCCTTGGCAGCCACTCACCCTGGCAGAAAGTGGGAGCCTAGCTAGAATGATGCAATCGTTGCTGGATTTTTCCAAAAGAAAAGCTGGCAGCAACTAGGGCCCTGGAAGTACTTAGAGCCTCAAACGCCACCTTGAACATATTCCTGAGACCCTGGGGAAAGGACTTCGTTTTTCCCATGGAAAATGGCCTTCATTTGTGGCCACTTGGCCTGGCAGGCAGGGCAGTGCCAAGCCAGGAATCTACAAACTCTGCTGGATCCTTCCAGAACGAAAGCTGCCAGCAACTAGGACCCTGCAAGTCCTTACAGCCCCAGATGCCACCAGTCATCTGACACCCAGAGCCTGGGCCAATGACTTCGTTTTCCCCATGGAAAATGGCCTCCATTTCTGGCCACTCGCCCTGACCAAGAGGGTGGTGCCCAGCAAGAAATTTGCAAGCTTTGCTGGATTGCTCCAAATCTAAAGCTACCACTTGTTGTTCTTCTATTTCTCTAGAGTCCCATCATGCTGTTCTCAGATTGCTAAAGTCCATACCTCCTCGGTGTGTTCTTATGGCTGCAGATCTTCACAGCACAGACGCTTTCTTCTGCATGCTGTTCTTTCCCAGTTCAGGGCTCCTTCAAGGCTCTCCCTGAATGGCTACGCCGCCCCCTTTTATCCCAGTTCTCTTCAATGCTCACAGCTGCAGCCCATCAAGGACAACCAGGACCTGTGGGACAGATATTCAAATAGAATCCATTTCCTCTACTCTAGCCAGTAAGTAGTACCCTACAAGTCCTCAGAACCCCAAAGGCCACCTTTCATCTGACACCCAGACCCTGGGGAAAGGACTTCTTTTTCCCATGGCAAATGGCCTCCCTTGGCAGCCACTCACCCTGGCAGAAAGTGGGAGCCTAGCTAGAATGATGCAATCGTTGCTGGATTTTTCCAAAAGAAAAGCTGCCAGCAACTAGGGCCCTGGAAGTACTTAGAGCCTCAAACGCCACCTTGAACATATTCCTGAGACCCTGGGGAAAGGACTTCGTTTTTCCCATGGAAAATGGCCTTCATTTGTGGCCACTCTGCCTGGCAGGCAGGGCAGTGCCAAGCCAGGAATCTACAAACTCTGCTGGATCCTTCCAGAACGAAAGCTGCCAGCAACTAGGACCCTGCAAGTCCTTAGAGCCCCAGATGCCACCAGTCATCTGACACCCAGAGCCTGGGCCAATGACTTCGTTTTCCCCATGGAAAATGGCCTCCATTTCTGGCCACTCGCCCTGACCAAGAGGGTGGTGCCCAGCAAGAAATTTGCAAGCTTTGCTGGATTGCTCCAAATCGAAAGCTACCACTTGTTGTTCTTCTATTTCTCTAGAGTCCCATCATGCTGTTCTCAGATTGCTAGAGTCCATACCTCCTCGGTGTGTTCTTATGGCTGCAGATCTTCACAGCACAGACGCTTTCTTCTGCATGCTGTTCTTTCCCAGTTCAGGGCTCCTTCAAGGCTCTCCCTGAATGGCTACGCCGCCCCCTTTTATCCCAGTTCTCTTCAATGCTCACAGCTGCAGCCCATCAAGGACAACCAGGACCTGTGGGACAGATATTCAAATAGAATCCATTTCCTCTACTCTAGCCAGTAAGTAGTACTCTACAAGTCCTCAGAACCCCAAAGGCCACCTTTCATCTGACACCCAGACCCTGGGGAAAGGACTTCTTTTTCCCATGGCAAATGGCCTCCCTTGGCAGCCACTCACCCTGGCAGAAAGTGGGAGCCTAGCTAGAATGATGCAATCGTTGCTGGATTTTTCCAAAAGAAAAGCTGGCAGCAACTAGGGCCCTGGAAGTACTTAGAGCCTCAAACGCCACCTTGAACATATTCCTGAGACCCTGGGGAAAGGACTTCGTTTTTCCCATGGAAAATGGCCTTCATTTGTGGCCACTCTGCCTGGCAGGCAGGGCAGTGCCAAGCCAGGAATCTACAAACTCTGCTGGATCCTTCCAGAACGAAAGCTGCCAGCAACTAGGACCCTGCAAGTCCTTAGAGCCCCAGATGCCACCAGTCATCTGACACCCAGAGCCTGGGCCAATGACTTCGTTTTCCCCATGGAAAATGGCCTCCATTTCTGGCCACTCGCCCTGACCAAGAGGGTGGTGCCCAGCAAGAAATTTGCAAGCTTTGCTGGATTGCTCCAAATCTAAAGCTACCACTTGTTGTTCTTCTATTTCTCTAGAGTCCCATCATGCTGTTCTCAGATTGCTAAAGTCCATACCTCCTCGGTGTGTTCTTATGGCTGCAGATCTTCACAGCACAGACGCTTTCTTCTGCATGCTGTTCTTTCCCAGTTCAGGGCTCCTTCAAGGCTCTCCCTGAATGGCTACGCCGCCCCCTTTTATCCCAGTTCTCTTCAATGCTCACAGCTGCAGCCCATCAAGGACAACCAGGACCTGTGGGGCAAAGCCTCTAGACAGATATTCAAATAGAATCCATTTCCTCTACTCTAGCCAGTAAGTACTACCCTACAAGTCCTCAGAACCCCAAAGGCCACCTTTCATCTGACACCCAGACCCTGGGGAAAGGACTTCTTTTTCCCATGGCAAATGGCCTCCCTTGGCAGCCACTCACCCTGGCAGAAAGTGGGAGCCTAGCTAGAATGATGCAATCGTTGCTGGATTTTTCCAAAAGAAAAGCTGGCAGCAACTAGGGCCCTGGAAGTACTTAGAGCCTCAAACGCCACCTTGAACATATTCCTGAGACCCTGGGGAAAGGACTTCGTTTTTCCCATGGGAAATGGCCTTCATTTGTGGCCACTTGGCCTGGCAGGCAGGGCAGTGCCAAGCCAGGAATCTACAAACTCTGCTGGATCCTTCCAGAACGAAAGCTGCCAGCAACTAGGACCCTGCAAGTCCTTAGAGCCCCAGATGCCACCAGTCATCTGACACCCAGAGCCTGGGCCAATGACTTCGTTTTCCCCATGGAAAATGGCCTCCATTGCTGGCCACTCGCCCTGACCAAGAGGGTGGTGCCCAGCAAGAAATTTGCAAGCTTTGCTGGATTGCTCCAAATCTAAAGCTACCACTTGTTGTTCTTCTATTTCTCTAGAGTCCCATCATGCTGTTCTCAGATTGCTAAAGTCCATACCTCCTCGGTGTGTTCTTATGGCTGCAGATCTTCACAGCACAGACGCTTTCTTCTGCATGCTGTTCTTTCCCAGTTCAGGGCTCCTTCAAGGCTCTCCCTGAATGGCTACGCCGCCCCCTTTTATCCCAGTTCTCTTCAATGCTCACAGCTGCAGCCCATCAAGGACAACCAGGACCTGTGGGACAGATATTCAAATAGAATCCATTTCCTCTACTCTAGCCAGTAAGTACTACCCTACAAGTCCTCAGAACCCCAAAGGCCACCTTTCATCTGACACCCAGACCCTGGGGAAAGGACTTTTTCCCATGGCAAATGGCCTCCCTTGGCAGCCACTCACCCTGGCAGAAAGTGGGAGCCTAGCTAGAATGATGCAATCGTTGCTGGATTTTTCCAAAAGAAAAGCTGGCAGCAACTAGGGCCCTGGAAGTACTTAGAGCCTCAAACGCCACCTTGAACATATTCCTGAGACCCTGGGGAAAGGACTTCGTTTTTCCCATGGAAAATGGCCTTCATTTGTGGCCACTCTGCCTGGCAGGCAGGGCAGTGCCAAGCCAGGAATCTACAAACTCTGCTGGATCCTTCCAGAACGAAAGCTGCCAGCAACTAGGACCCTGCAAGTCCTTACAGCCCCAGATGCCACCAGTCATCTGACACCCAGAGCCTGGGCCAATGACTTCGTTTTCCCCATGGAAAATGGCCTCCATTTCTGGCCACTCGCCCTGACCAAGAGGGTGGTGCCCAGCAAGAAATTTGCAAGCTTTGCTGGATTGCTCCAAATCGAAAGCTACCACTTGTTGTTGTTCTATTTCTCTAGAGTCCCATCATGCTGTTCTCAGATTGCTAAAGTCCATACCTCCTCGGTGTGTTCTTATGGCTGCAGATCTTCACAGCACAGACGCTTTCTTCTGCATGCTGTTCTTTCCCAGTTCAGGGCTCCTTCAAGGCTCTCCCTGAATGGCTACGCCGCCCCCTTTTATCCCAGTTCTCTTCAATGCTCACAGCTGCAGCCCATCAAGGACAACCAGGACCTGTGGGACAGATATTCAAATAGAATCCATTTCCTCTACTCTAGCCAGTAAGTACTACCCTACAAGTCCTCAGAACCCCAAAGGCCACCTTTCATCTGACACCCAGACCCTGGGGAAAGGACTTCTTTTTCCCATGGCAAATGGCCTCCCTTGGCAGCCACTCACCCTGGCAGAAAGTGGGAGCCTAGCTAGAATGATGCAATCGTTGCTGGATTTTTCCAAAAGAAAAGCTGGCAGCAACTAGGGCCCTGGAAGTACTTAGAGCCTCAAACGCCACCTTGAACATATTCCTGAGACCCTGGGGAAAGGACTTCGTTTTTCCCATGGGAAATGGCCTTCATTTGTGGCCACTTGGCCTGGCAGGCAGGGCAGTGCCAAGCCAGGAATCTACAAACTCTGCTGGATCCTTCCAGAACGAAAGCTGCCAGCAACTAGGACCCTGCAAGTCCTTAGAGCCCCAGATGCCACCAGTCATCTGACACCCAGAGCCTGGGCCAATGACTTCGTTTTCCCCATGGAAAATGGCCTCCATTTCTGGCCACTCGCCCTGACCAAGAGGGTGGTGCCCAGCAAGAAATTTGCAAGCTTTGCTGGATTGCTCCAAATCTAAAGCTACCACTTGTTGTTGTTCTATTTCTCTAGAGTCCCATCATGCTGTTCTCAGATTGCTAAAGTCCATACCTCCTCGGTGTGTTCTTATGGCTGCAGATCTTCACAGCACAGACGCTTTCTTCTGCATGCTGTTCTTTCCCAGTTCAGGGCTCCTTCAAGGCTCTCCCTGAATGGCTACGCCGCCCCCTTTTATCCCAGTTCTCTTCAATGCTCACAGCTGCAGCCCATCAAGGACAACCAGGACCTGTGGGACAGATATTCAAATAGAATCCATTTCCTCTACTCTAGCCAGTAAGTACTACCCTACAAGTCCTCAGAACCCCAAAGGCCACCTTTCATCTGACACCCAGACCCTGGGGAAAGGACTTCTTTTTCCCATGGCAAATGGCCTCCCTTGGCAGCCACTCACCCTGGCAGAAAGTGGGAGCCTAGCTAGAATGATGCAATCGTTGCTGGATTTTTCCAAAAGAAAAGCTGGCAGCAACTAGGGCCCTGGAAGTACTTAGAGCCTCAAACGCCACCTTGAACATATTACTGAGACCCTGGGGAAAGGACTTCGTTTTTCCCATGGAAAATGGCCTTCATTTGTGGCCACTCTGCCTGGCAGGCAGGGCAGTGCCAAGCCAGGAATCTACAAACTCTGCTGGATCCTTCCAGAACGAAAGCTGCCAGCAACTAGGACCCTGCAAGTCCTTAGAGCCCCAGATGCCACCAGTCATCTGACACCCAGAGCCTGGGCCAATGACTTCGTTTTCCCCATGGAAAATGGCCTCCATTGCTGGCCACTCACCCTGACCAAGAGGGTGGTGCCCAGCAAGAAATTTGCAAGCTTTGCTGGATTGCTCCAAATCTAAAGCTACCACTTGTTGTTCTTCTATTTCTCTAGAGTCCCATCATGCTGTTCTCAGATTGCTAAAGTCCATACCTCCTCGGTGTGTTCTTATGGCTGCAGATCTTCACAGCACAGACGCTTTCTTCTGCATGCTGTTCTTTCCCAGTTCAGGGCTCCTTCAAGGCTCTCCCTGAATGGCTACGCCGCCCCCTTTTATCCCAGTTCTCTTCAATGCTCACAGCTGCAGCCCATCAAGGACAACCAGGACCTGTGGGACAGATATTCAAATAGAATCCATTTCCTCTACTCTAGCCAGTAAGTACTACCCTACAAGTCCTCAGAACCCCAAAGGCCACCTTTCATCTGACACCCAGACCCTGGGGAAAGGACTTCTTTTTCCCATGGCAAATGGCCTCCCTTGGCAGCCACTCACCCTGGCAGAAAGTGGGAGCCTAGCTAGAATGATGCAATCGTTGCTGGATTTTTCCAAAAGAAAAGCTGGCAGCAACTAGGGCCCTGGAAGTACTTAGAGCCTCAAACGCCACCTTGAACATATTCCTGAGACCCTGGGGAAAGGACTTCGTTTTTCCCATGGAAAATGGCCTTCATTTGTGGCCACTTGGCCTGGCAGGCAGGGCAGTGCCAAGCCAGGAATCTACAAACTCTGCTGGATCCTTCCAGAACGAAAGCTGCCAGCAACTAGGACCCTGCAAGTCCTTACAGCCCCAGATGCCACCAGTCATCTGACACCCAGAGCCTGGGCCAATGACTTCGTTTTCCCCATGGAAAATGGCCTCCATTTCTGGCCACTCGCCCTGACCAAGAGGGTGGTGCCCAGCAAGAAATTTGCAAGCTTTGCTGGATTGCTCCAAATCTAAAGCTACCACTTGTTGTTCTTCTATTTCTCTAGAGTCCCATCATGCTGTTCTCAGATTGCTAAAGTCCATACCTCCTCGGTGTGTTCTTATGGCTGCAGATCTTCACAGCACAGACGCTTTCTTCTGCATGCTGTTCTTTCCCAGTTCAGGGCTCCTTCAAGGCTCTCCCTGAATGGCTACGCCGCCCCCTTTTATCCCAGTTCTCTTCAATGCTCACAGCTGCAGCCCATCAAGGACAACCAGGACCTGTGGGACAGATATTCAAATAGAATCCATTTCCTCTACTCTAGCCAGTAAGTAGTACCCTACAAGTCCTCAGAACCCCAAAGGCCACCTTTCATCTGACACCCAGACCCTGGGGAAAGGACTTCTTTTTCCCATGGCAAATGGCCTCCCTTGGCAGCCACTCACCCTGGCAGAAAGTGGGAGCCTAGCTAGAATGATGCAATCGTTGCTGGATTTTTCCAAAAGAAAAGCTGGCAGCAACTAGGGCCCTGGAAGTACTTAGAGCCTCAAACGCCACCTTGAACATATTCCTGAGACCCTGGGGAAAGGACTTCGTTTTTCCCATGGAAAATGGCCTTCATTTGTGGCCACTCTGCCTGGCAGGCAGGGCAGTGCCAAGCCAGGAATCTACAAACTCTGCTGGATCCTTCCAGAACGAAAGCTGCCAGCAACTAGGACCCTGCAAGTCCTTAGAGCCCCAGATGCCACCAGTCATCTGACACCCAGAGCCTGGGCCAATGACTTCGTTTTCCCCATGGAAAATGGCCTCCATTTCTGGCCACTCGCCCTGACCAAGAGGGTGGTGCCCAGCAAGAAATTTGCAAGCTTTGCTGGATTGCTCCAAATCTAAAGCTACCACTTGTTGTTGTTCTATTTCTCTAGAGTCCCATCATGCTGTTCTCAGATTGCTAAAGTCCATACCTCCTCGGTGTGTTCTTATGGCTGCAGATCTTCACAGCACAGACGCTTTCTTCTGCATGCTGTTCTTTCCCAGTTCAGGGCTCCTTCAAGGCTCTCCCTGAATGGCTACGCCGCCCCCTTTTATCCCAGTTCTCTTCAATGCTCACAGCTGCAGCCCATCAAGGACAACCAGGACCTGTGGGACAGATATTCAAATAGAATCCATTTCCTCTACTCTAGCCAGTAAGTACTACCCTACAAGTCCTCAGAACCCCAAAGGCCACCTTTCATCTGACACCCAGACCCTGGGGAAAGGACTTCTTTTTCCCATGGCAAATGGCCTCCCTTGGCAGCCACTCACCCTGGCAGAAAGTGGGAGCCTAGCTAGAATGATGCAATCGTTGCTGGATTTTTCCAAAAGAAAAGCTGGCAGCAACTAGGGCCCTGGAAGTACTTAGAGCCTCAAACGCCACCTTGAACATATTCCTGAGACCCTGGGGAAAGGACTTCGTTTTTCCCATGGGAAATGGCCTTCATTTGTGGCCACTTGGCCTGGCAGGCAGGGCAGTGCCAAGCCAGGAATCTACAAACTATGCTGGATCCTTCCAGAACGAAAGCTGCCAGCAACTAGGACCCTGCAAGTCCTTAGAGCCCCAGACGCCACCTTTCATCTGACACCCAGAGCCTGGGCCAATGACTTCGTTTTCCCCATGGAAAATGGCCTCCATTTCTGGCCACTCGCCCTGACCAAGAGGGTGGTGCCCAGCAAGAAATTTGCAAGCTTTGCTGGATTGCTCCAAATCTAAAGCTACCACTTGTTGTTGTTCTATTTCTCTAGAGTCCCATCATGCTGTTCTCAGATTGCTAAAGTCCATACCTCCTCGGTGTGTTCTTATGGCTGCAGATCTTCACAGCACAGACGCTTTCTTCTGCATGCTGTTCTTTCCCAGTTCAGGGCTCCTTCAAGGCTCTCCCTGAATGGCTACGCCGCCCCCTTTTATCCCAGTTCTCTTCAATGCTCACAGCTGCAGCCCATCAAGGACAACCAGGACCTGTGGGACAGATATTCAAATAGAATCCATTTCCTCTACTCTAGCCAGTAAGTACTACCCTACAAGTCCTCAGAACCCCAAAGGCCACCTTTCATCTGACACCCAGACCCTGGGGAAAGGACTTCTTTTTCCCATGGCAAATGGCCTCCCTTGGCAGCCACTCACCCTGGCAGAAAGTGGGAGCCTAGCTAGAATGATGCAATCGTTGCTGGATTTTTCCAAAAGAAAAGCTGGCAGCAACTAGGGCCCTGGAAGTACTTAGAGCCTCAAACGCCACCTTGAACATATTCCTGAGACCCTGGGGAAAGGACTTCGTTTTTCCCATGGAAAATGGCCTTCATTTCTGGCCACTCTGCCTGGCAGGCAGGGCAGTGCCAAGCCAGGAATCTACAAACTCTGCTGGATCCTTCCAGAACGAAAGCTGCCAGCAACTAGGACCCTGCAAGTCCTTACAGCCCCAGATGCCACCAGTCATCTGACACCCAGAGCCTGGGCCAATGACTTCGTTTTCCCCATGGAAAATGGCCTCCATTTCTGGCCACTCGCCCTGACCAAGAGGGTGGTGCCCAGCAAGAAATTTGCAAGCTTTGCTGGATTGCTCCAAATCTAAAGCTACCACTTGTTGTTGTTCTATTTCTCTAGAGTCCCATCATGCTGTTCTCAGATTGCTAAAGTCCATACCTCCTCGGTGTGTTCTTATGGCTGCAGATCTTCACAGCACAGACGCTTTCTTCTGCATGCTGTTCTTTCCCAGTTCAGGGCTCCTTCAAGGCTCTCCCTGAATGGCTACGCCGCCCCCTTTTATCCCAGTTCTCTTCAATGCTCACAGCTGCAGCCCATCAAGGACAACCAGGACCTGTGGGGCAAAGCCTCTAGACAGATATTCAAATAGAATCCATTTCCTCTACTCTAGCCAGTAAGTACTACCCTACAAGTCCTCAGAACCCCAAAGGCCACCTTTCATCTGACACCCAGACCCTGGGGAAAGGACTTCTTTTTCCCATGGCAAATGGCCTCCCTTGGCAGCCACTCACCCTGGCAGAAAGTGGGAGCCTAGCTAGAATGATGCAATCGTTGCTGGATTTTTCCAAAAGAAAAGCTGGCAGCAACTAGGGCCCTGGAAGTACTTAGAGCCTCAAACGCCACCTTGAACATATTCCTGAGACCCTGGGGAAAGGACTTCGTTTTTCCCATGGAAAATGGCCTTCATTTGTGGCCACTTGGCCTGGCAGGCAGGGCAGTGCCAAGCCAGGAATCTACAAACTCTGCTGGATCCTTCCAGAACGAAAGCTGCCAGCAACTAGGACCCTGCAAGTCCTTACAGCCCCAGATGCCACCAGTCATCTGACACCCAGAGCCTGGGCCAATGACTTCGTTTTCCCCATGGAAAATGGCCTCCATTTCTGGCCACTCGCCCTGACCAAGAGGGTGGTGCCCAGCAAGAAATTTGCAAGCTTTGCTGGATTGCTCCAAATCTAAAGCTACCACTTGTTGTTCTTCTATTTCTCTAGAGTCCCATCATGCTGTTCTCAGATTGCTAAAGTCCATACCTCCTCGGTGTGTTCTTATGGCTGCAGATCTTCACAGCACAGACGCTTTCTTCTGCATGCTGTTCTTTCCCAGTTCAGGGCTCCTTCAAGGCTCTCCCTGAATGGCTACGCCGCCCCCTTTTATCCCAGTTCTCTTCAATGCTCACAGCTGCAGCCCATCAAGGACAACCAGGACCTGTGGGACAGATATTCAAATAGAATCCATTTCCTCTACTCTAGCCAGTAAGTAGTACCCTACAAGTCCTCAGAACCCCAAAGGCCACCTTTCATCTGACACCCAGACCCTGGGGAAAGGACTTCTTTTTCCCATGGCAAATGGCCTCCCTTGGCAGCCACTCACCCTGGCAGAAAGTGGGAGCCTAGCTAGAATGATGCAATCGTTGCTGGATTTTTCCAAAAGAAAAGCTGCCAGCAACTAGGGCCCTGGAAGTACTTAGAGCCTCAAACGCCACCTTGAACATATTCCTGAGACCCTGGGGAAAGGACTTCGTTTTTCCCATGGAAAATGGCCTTCATTTGTGGCCACTCTGCCTGGCAGGCAGGGCAGTGCCAAGCCAGGAATCTACAAACTCTGCTGGATCCTTCCAGAACGAAAGCTGCCAGCAACTAGGACCCTGCAAGTCCTTAGAGCCCCAGATGCCACCAGTCATCTGACACCCAGAGCCTGGGCCAATGACTTCGTTTTCCCCATGGAAAATGGCCTCCATTTCTGGCCACTCGCCCTGACCAAGAGGGTGGTGCCCAGCAAGAAATTTGCAAGCTTTGCTGGATTGCTCCAAATCGAAAGCTACCACTTGTTGTTCTTCTATTTCTCTAGAGTCCCATCATGCTGTTCTCAGATTGCTAGAGTCCATACCTCCTCGGTGTGTTCTTATGGCTGCAGATCTTCACAGCACAGACGCTTTCTTCTGCATGCTGTTCTTTCCCAGTTCAGGGCTCCTTCAAGGCTCTCCCTGAATGGCTACGCCGCCCCCTTTTATCCCAGTTCTCTTCAATGCTCACAGCTGCAGCCCATCAAGGACAACCAGGACCTGTGGGACAGATATTCAAATAGAATCCATTTCCTCTACTCTAGCCAGTAAGTAGTACTCTACAAGTCCTCAGAACCCCAAAGGCCACCTTTCATCTGACACCCAGACCCTGGGGAAAGGACTTCTTTTTCCCATGGCAAATGGCCTCCCTTGGCAGCCACTCACCCTGGCAGAAAGTGGGAGCCTAGCTAGAATGATGCAATCGTTGCTGGATTTTTCCAAAAGAAAAGCTGGCAGCAACTAGGGCCCTGGAAGTACTTAGAGCCTCAAACGCCACCTTGAACATATTCCTGAGACCCTGGGGAAAGGACTTCGTTTTTCCCATGGAAAATGGCCTTCATTTGTGGCCACTCTGCCTGGCAGGCAGGGCAGTGCCAAGCCAGGAATCTACAAACTCTGCTGGATCCTTCCAGAACGAAAGCTGCCAGCAACTAGGACCCTGCAAGTCCTTAGAGCCCCAGATGCCACCAGTCATCTGACACCCAGAGCCTGGGCCAATGACTTCGTTTTCCCCATGGAAAATGGCCTCCATTTCTGGCCACTCGCCCTGACCAAGAGGGTGGTGCCCAGCAAGAAATTTGCAAGCTTTGCTGGATTGCTCCAAATCTAAAGCTACCACTTGTTGTTCTTCTATTTCTCTAGAGTCCCATCATGCTGTTCTCAGATTGCTAAAGTCCATACCTCCTCGGTGTGTTCTTATGGCTGCAGATCTTCACAGCACAGACGCTTTCTTCTGCATGCTGTTCTTTCCCAGTTCAGGGCTCCTTCAAGGCTCTCCCTGAATGGCTACGCCGCCCCCTTTTATCCCAGTTCTCTTCAATGCTCACAGCTGCAGCCCATCAAGGACAACCAGGACCTGTGGGACAGATATTCAAATAGAATCCATTTCCTCTACTCTAGCCAGTAAGTAGTACCCTACAAGTCCTCAGAACCCCAAAGGCCACCTTTCATCTGACACCCAGACCCTGGGGAAAGGACTTCTTTTTCCCATGGCAAATGGCCTCCCTTGGCAGCCACTCACCCTGGCAGAAAGTGGGAGCCTAGCTAGAATGATGCAATCGTTGCTGGATTTTTCCAAAAGAAAAGCTGGCAGCAACTAGGGCCCTGGAAGTACTTAGAGCCTCAAACGCCACCTTGAACATATTCCTGAGACCCTGGGGAAAGGACTTCGTTTTTCCCATGGAAAATGGCCTTCATTTGTGGCCACTCTGCCTGGCAGGCAGGGCAGTGCCAAGCCAGGAATCTACAAACTCTGCTGGATCCTTCCAGAACGAAAGCTGCCAGCAACTAGGACCCTGCAAGTCCTTAGAGCCCCAGATGCCACCAGTCATCTGACACCCAGAGCCTGGGCCAATGACTTCGTTTTCCCCATGGAAAATGGCCTCCATTTCTGGCCACTCGCCCTGACCAAGAGGGTGGTGCCCAGCAAGAAATTTGCAAGCTTTGCTGGATTGCTCCAAATCTAAAGCTACCACTTGTTGTTGTTCTATTTCTCTAGAGTCCCATCATGCTGTTCTCAGATTGCTAAAGTCCATACCTCCTCGGTGTGTTCTTATGGCTGCAGATCTTCACAGCACAGACGCTTTCTTCTGCATGCTGTTCTTTCCCAGTTCAGGGCTCCTTCAAGGCTCTCCCTGAATGGCTACGCCGCCCCCTTTTATCCCAGTTCTCTTCAATGCTCACAGCTGCAGCCCATCAAGGACAACCAGGACCTGTGGGACAGATATTCAAATAGAATCCATTTCCTCTACTCTAGCCAGTAAGTACTACCCTACAAGTCCTCAGAACCCCAAAGGCCACCTTTCATCTGACACCCAGACCCTGGGGAAAGGACTTCTTTTTCCCATGGCAAATGGCCTCCCTTGGCAGCCACTCACCCTGGCAGAAAGTGGGAGCCTAGCTAGAATGATGCAATCGTTGCTGGATTTTTCCAAAAGAAAAGCTGGCAGCAACTAGGGCCCTGGAAGTACTTAGAGCCTCAAACGCCACCTTGAACATATTCCTGAGACCCTGGGGAAAGGACTTCGTTTTTCCCATGGGAAATGGCCTTCATTTGTGGCCACTTGGCCTGGCAGGCAGGGCAGTGCCAAGCCAGGAATCTACAAACTATGCTGGATCCTTCCAGAACGAAAGCTGCCAGCAACTAGGACCCTGCAAGTCCTTAGAGCCCCAGACGCCACCTTTCATCTGACACCCAGAGCCTGGGCCAATGACTTCGTTTTCCCCATGGAAAATGGCCTCCATTTCTGGCCACTCGCCCTGACCAAGAGGGTGGTGCCCAGCAAGAAATTTGCAAGCTTTGCTGGATTGCTCCAAATCTAAAGCTACCACTTGTTGTTGTTCTATTTCTCTAGAGTCCCATCATGCTGTTCTCAGATTGCTAAAGTCCATACCTCCTCGGTGTGTTCTTATGGCTGCAGATCTTCACAGCACAGACGCTTTCTTCTGCATGCTGTTCTTTCCCAGTTCAGGGCTCCTTCAAGGCTCTCCCTGAATGGCTACGCCGCCCCCTTTTATCCCAGTTCTCTTCAATGCTCACAGCTGCAGCCCATCAAGGACAACCAGGACCTGTGGGACAGATATTCAAATAGAATCCATTTCCTCTACTCTAGCCAGTAAGTACTACCCTACAAGTCCTCAGAACCCCAAAGGCCACCTTTCATCTGACACCCAGACCCTGGGGAAAGGACTTCTTTTTCCCATGGCAAATGGCCTCCCTTGGCAGCCACTCACCCTGGCAGAAAGTGGGAGCCTAGCTAGAATGATGCAATCGTTGCTGGATTTTTCCAAAAGAAAAGCTGGCAGCAACTAGGGCCCTGGAAGTACTTAGAGCCTCAAACGCCACCTTGAACATATTCCTGAGACCCTGGGGAAAGGACTTCGTTTTTCCCATGGAAAATGGCCTTCATTTCTGGCCACTCTGCCTGGCAGGCAGGGCAGTGCCAAGCCAGGAATCTACAAACTCTGCTGGATCCTTCCAGAACGAAAGCTGCCAGCAACTAGGACCCTGCAAGTCCTTACAGCCCCAGATGCCACCAGTCATCTGACACCCAGAGCCTGGGCCAATGACTTCGTTTTCCCCATGGAAAATGGCCTCCATTTCTGGCCACTCGCCCTGACCAAGAGGGTGGTGCCGAGCAAGAAATTTGCAAGCTTTGCTGGATTGCTCCAAATCTAAAGCTACCACTTGTTGTTGTTCTATTTCTCTAGAGTCCCATCATGCTGTTCTCAGATTGCTAAAGTCCATACCTCCTCGGTGTGTTCTTATGGCTGCAGATCTTCACAGCACAGACGCTTTCTTCTGCATGCTGTTCTTTCCCAGTTCAGGGCTCCTTCAAGGCTCTCCCTGAATGGCTACGCCGCCCCCTTTTATCCCAGTTCTCTTCAATGCTCACAGCTGCAGCCCATCAAGGACAACCAGGACCTGTGGGGCAAAGCCTCTAGACAGATATTCAAATAGAATCCATTTCCTCTACTCTAGCCAGTAAGTACTACCCTACAAGTCCTCAGAACCCCAAAGGCCACCTTTCATCTGACACCCAGACCCTGGGGAAAGGACTTCTTTTTCCCATGGCAAATGGCCTCCCTTGGCAGCCACTCACCCTGGCAGAAAGTGGGAGCCTAGCTAGAATGATGCAATCGTTGCTGGATTTTTCCAAAAGAAAAGCTGGCAGCAACTAGGGCCCTGGAAGTACTTAGAGCCTCAAACGCCACCTTGAACATATTCCTGAGACCCTGGGGAAAGGACTTCGTTTTTCCCATGGAAAATGGCCTTCATTTGTGGCCACTTGGCCTGGCAGGCAGGGCAGTGCCAAGCCAGGAATCTACAAACTCTGCTGGATCCTTCCAGAACGAAAGCTGCCAGCAACTAGGACCCTGCAAGTCCTTACAGCCCCAGATGCCACCAGTCATCTGACACCCAGAGCCTGGGCCAATGACTTCGTTTTCCCCATGGAAAATGGCCTCCATTTCTGGCCACTCGCCCTGACCAAGAGGGTGGTGCCCAGCAAGAAATTTGCAAGCTTTGCTGGATTGCTCCAAATCTAAAGCTACCACTTGTTGTTCTTCTATTTCTCTAGAGTCCCATCATGCTGTTCTCAGATTGCTAAAGTCCATACCTCCTCGGTGTGTTCTTATGGCTGCAGATCTTCACAGCACAGACGCTTTCTTCTGCATGCTGTTCTTTCCCAGTTCAGGGCTCCTTCAAGGCTCTCCCTGAATGGCTACGCCGCCCCCTTTTATCCCAGTTCTCTTCAATGCTCACAGCTGCAGCCCATCAAGGACAACCAGGACCTGTGGGACAGATATTCAAATAGAATCCATTTCCTCTACTCTAGCCAGTAAGTAGTACCCTACAAGTCCTCAGAACCCCAAAGGCCACCTTTCATCTGACACCCAGACCCTGGGGAAAGGACTTCTTTTTCCCATGGCAAATGGCCTCCCTTGGCAGCCACTCACCCTGGCAGAAAGTGGGAGCCTAGCTAGAATGATGCAATCGTTGCTGGATTTTTCCAAAAGAAAAGCTGGCAGCAACTAGGGCCCTGGAAGTACTTAGAGCCTCAAACGCCACCTTGAACATATTCCTGAGACCCTGGGGAAAGGACTTCGTTTTTCCCATGGAAAATGGCCTTCATTTGTGGCCACTCTGCCTGGCAGGCAGGGCAGTGCCAAGCCAGGAATCTACAAACTCTGCTGGATCCTTCCAGAACGAAAGCTGCCAGCAACTAGGACCCTGCAAGTCCTTACAGCCCCAGATGCCACCAGTCATCTGACACCCAGAGCCTGGGCCAATGACTTCGTTTTCCCCATGGAAAATGGCCTCCATTTCTGGCCACTCGCCCTGACCAAGAGGGTGGTGCCCAGCAAGAAATTTGCAAGCTTTGCTGGATTGCTCCAAATCGAAAGCTACCACTTGTTGTTCTTCTATTTCTCTAGAGTCCCATCATGCTGTTCTCAGATTGCTAGAGTCCATACCTCCTCGGTGTGTTCTTATGGCTGCAGATCTTCACAGCACAGACGCTTTCTTCTGCATGCTGTTCTTTCCCAGTTCAGGGCTCCTTCAAGGCTCTCCCTGAATGGCTACGCCGCCCCCTTTTATCCCAGTTCTCTTCAATGCTCACAGCTGCAGCCCATCAAGGACAACCAGGACCTGTGGGACAGATATTCAAATAGAATCCATTTCCTCTACTCTAGCCAGTAAGTAGTACTCTACAAGTCCTCAGAACCCCAAAGGCCACCTTTCATCTGACACCCAGACCCTGGGGAAAGGACTTCTTTTTCCCATGGCAAATGGCCTCCCTTGGCAGCCACTCACCCTGGCAGAAAGTGGGAGCCTAGCTAGAATGATGCAATCGTTGCTGGATTTTTCCAAAAGAAAAGCTGGCAGCAACTAGGGCCCTGGAAGTACTTAGAGCCTCAAACGCCACCTTGAACATATTCCTGAGACCCTGGGGAAAGGACTTCGTTTTTCCCATGGAAAATGGCCTTCATTTGTGGCCACTCTGCCTGGCAGGCAGGGCAGTGCCAAGCCAGGAATCTACAAACTCTGCTGGATCCTTCCAGAACGAAAGCTGCCAGCAACTAGGACCCTGCAAGTCCTTAGAGCCCCAGATGCCACCAGTCATCTGACACCCAGAGCCTGGGCCAATGACTTCGTTTTCCCCATGGAAAATGGCCTCCATTTCTGGCCACTCGCCCTGACCAAGAGGGTGGTGCCCAGCAAGAAATTTGCAAGCTTTGCTGGATTGCTCCAAATCTAAAGCTACCACTTGTTGTTCTTCTATTTCTCTAGAGTCCCATCATGCTGTTCTCAGATTGCTAAAGTCCATACCTCCTCGGTGTGTTCTTATGGCTGCAGATCTTCACAGCACAGACGCTTTCTTCTGCATGCTGTTCTTTCCCAGTTCAGGGCTCCTTCAAGGCTCTCCCTGAATGGCTACGCCGCCCCCTTTTATCCCAGTTCTCTTCAATGCTCACAGCTGCAGCCCATCAAGGACAACCAGGACCTGTGGGACAGATATTCAAATAGAATCCATTTCCTCTACTCTAGCCAGTAAGTAGTACCCTACAAGTCCTCAGAACCCCAAAGGCCACCTTTCATCTGACACCCAGACCCTGGGGAAAGGACTTCTTTTTCCCATGGCAAATGGCCTCCCTTGGCAGCCACTCACCCTGGCAGAAAGTGGGAGCCTAGCTAGAATGATGCAATCGTTGCTGGATTTTTCCAAAAGAAAAGCTGGCAGCAACTAGGGCCCTGGAAGTACTTAGAGCCTCAAACGCCACCTTGAACATATTCCTGAGACCCTGGGGAAAGGACTTCGTTTTTCCCATGGAAAATGGCCTTCATTTGTGGCCACTTGGCCTGGCAGGCAGGGCAGTGCCAAGCCAGGAATCTACAAACTATGCTGGATCCTTCCAGAACGAAAGCTGCCAGCAACTAGGACCCTGCAAGTCCTTAGAGCCCCAGACGCCACCTTTCATCTGACACCCAGAGCCTGGGCCAATGACTTCGTTTTCCCCATGGAAAATGGCCTCCATTTCTGGCCTCTCACCCTGACCAAGAGGGTGGTGCCCAGCAAGAAATTTGCAAGCTTTGCTGGATTGCTCCAAATCTAAAGCTACCACTTGTTGTTGTTCTATTTCTCTAGAGTCCCATCATGCTGTTCTCAGATTGCTAAAGTCCATACCTCCTCGGTGTGTTCTTATGGCTGCAGATCTTCACAGCACAGACGCTTTCTTCTGCATGCTGTTCTTTCCCAGTTCAGGGCTCCTTCAAGGCTCTCCCTGAATGGCTACGCCGCCCCCTTTTATCCCAGTTCTCTTCAATGCTCACAGCTGCAGCCCATCAAGGACAACCAGGACCTGTGGGACAGATATTCAAATAGAATCCATTTCCTCTACTCTAGCCAGTAAGTAGTACCCTACAAGTCCTCAGAACCCCAAAGGCCACCTTTCATCTGACACCCAGACCCTGGGGAAAGGACTTCTTTTTCCCATGGCAAATGGCCTCCCTTGGCAGCCACTCACCCTGGCAGAAAGTGGGAGCCTAGCTAGAATGATGCAATCGTTGCTGGATTTTTCCAAAAGAAAAGCTGGCAGCAACTAGGGCCCTGGAAGTACTTAGAGCCTCAAACGCCACCTTGAACATATTCCTGAGACCCTGGGGAAAGGACTTCGTTTTTCCCATGGAAAATGGCCTTCATTTCTGGCCACTCTGCCTGGCAGGCAGGGCAGTGCCAAGCCAGGAATCTACAAACTCTGCTGGATCCTTCCAGAACGAAAGCTGCCAGCAACTAGGACCCTGCAAGTCCTTAGAGCCCCAGATGCCACCAGTCATCTGACACCCAGAGCCTGGGCCAATGACTTCGTTTTCCCCATGGAAAATGGCCTCCATTTCTGGCCACTCGCCCTGACCAAGAGGGTGGTGCCCAGCAAGAAATTTGCAAGCTTTGCTGGATTGCTCCAAATCTAAAGCTACCACTTGTTGTTGTTCTATTTCTCTAGAGTCCCATCATGCTGTTCTCAGATTGCTAAAGTCCATACCTCCTCGGTGTGTTCTTATGGCTGCAGATCTTCACAGCACAGACGCTTTCTTCTGCATGCTGTTCTTTCCCAGTTCAGGGCTCCTTCAAGGCTCTCCCTGAATGGCTACGCCGCCCCCTTTTATCCCAGTTCTCTTCAATGCTCACAGCTGCAGCCCATCAAGGACAACCAGGACCTGTGGGGCAAAGCCTCTAGACAGATATTCAAATAGAATCCATTTCCTCTACTCTAGCCAGTAAGTACTACCCTACAAGTCCTCAGAACCCCAAAGGCCACCTTTCATCTGACACCCAGACCCTGGGGAAAGGACTTCTTTTTCCCATGGCAAATGGCCTCCCTTGGCAGCCACTCACCCTGGCAGAAAGTGGGAGCCTAGCTAGAATGATGCAATCGTTGCTGGATTTTTCCAAAAGAAAAGCTGGCAGCAACTAGGGCCCTGGAAGTACTTAGAGCCTCAAACGCCACCTTGAACATATTCCTGAGACCCTGGGGAAAGGACTTCGTTTTTCCCATGGAAAATGGCCTTCATTTGTGGCCACTTGGCCTGGCAGGCAGGGCAGTGCCAAGCCAGGAATCTACAAACTATGCTGGATCCTTCCAGAACGAAAGCTGCCAGCAACTAGGACCCTGCAAGTCCTTAGAGCCCCAGATGCCACCAGTCATCTGACACCCAGAGCCTGGGCCAATGACTTCGTTTTCCCCATGGAAAATGGCCTCCATTTCTGGCCACTCGCCCTGACCAAGAGGGTGGTGCCCAGCAAGAAATTTGCAAGCTTTGCTGGATTGCTCCAAATCGAAAGCTACCACTTGTTGTTCTTCTATTTCTCTAGAGTCCCATCATGCTGTTCTCAGCTTGCTAAAGTCCATACCTCCTCGGTGTGTTCTTATGGCTGCAGATCTTCACAGCACAGACGCTTTCTTCTGCATGCTGTTCTTTCCCAGTTCAGGGCTCCTTCAAGGCTCTCCCTGAATGGCTACGCCGCCCCCTTTTATCCCAGTTCTCTTCAATGCTCACAGCTGCAGCCCATCAAGGACAACCAGGACCTGTGGGGCAAAGCCTCTAGACAGATATTCAAATAGAATCCATTTCCTCTACTCTAGCCAGTAAGTACTACCCTACAAGTCCTCAGAACCCCAAAGGCCACCTTTCATCTGACACCCAGACCCTGGGGAAAGGACTTCTTTTTCCCATGGCAAATGGCCTCCCTTGGCAGCCACTCACCCTGGCAGAAAGTGGGAGCCTAGCTAGAATGATGCAATCGTTGCTGGATTTTTCCAAAAGAAAAGCTGGCAGCAACTAGGGCCCTGGAAGTACTTAGAGCCTCAAACGCCACCTTGAACATATTCCTGAGACCCTGGGGAAAGGACTTCGTTTTTCCCATGGAAAATGGCCTTCATTTGTGGCCACTTGGCCTGGCAGGCAGGGCAGTGCCAAGCCAGGAATCTACAAACTATGCTGGATCCTTCCAGAACGAAAGCTGCCAGCAACTAGGACCCTGCAAGTCCTTAGAGCCCCAGATGCCACCAGTCATCTGACACCCAGAGCCTGGGCCAATGACTTCGTTTTCCCCATGGAAAATGGCCTCCATTTCTGGCCACTCGCCCTGACCAAGAGGGTGGTGCCCAGCAAGAAATTTGCAAGCTTTGCTGGATTGCTCCAAATCTAAAGCTACCACTTGTTGTTGTTCTATTTCTCTAGAGTCCCATCATGCTGTTCTCAGATTGCTAAAGTCCATACCTCCTCGGTGTGTTCTTATGGCTGCAGATCTTCACAGCACAGACGCTTTCTTCTGCATGCTGTTCTTTCCCAGTTCAGGGCTCCTTCAAGGCTCTCCCTGAATGGCTACGCCGCCCCCTTTTATCCCAGTTCTCTTCAATGCTCACAGCTGCAGCCCATCAAGGACAACCAGGACCTGTGGGACAGATATTCAAATAGAATCCATTTCCTCTACTCTAGCCAGTAAGTACTACCCTACAAGTCCTCAGAACCCCAAAGGCCACCTTTCATCTGACACCCAGACCCTGGGGAAAGGACTTCTTTTTCCCATGGCAAATGGCCTCCCTTGGCAGCCACTCACCCTGGCAGAAAGTGGGAGCCTAGCTAGAATGATGCAATCGTTGCTGGATTTTTCCAAAAGAAAAGCTGGCAGCAACTAGGGCCCTGGAAGTACTTAGAGCCTCAAACGCCACCTTGAACATATTCCTGAGACCCTGGGGAAAGGACTTCGTTTTTCCCATGGAAAATGGCCTTCATTTCTGGCCACTCTGCCTGGCAGGCAGGGCAGTGCCAAGCCAGGAATCTACAAACTCTGCTGGATCCTTCCAGAACGAAAGCTGCCAGCAACTAGGACCCTGCAAGTCCTTACAGCCCCAGATGCCACCAGTCATCTGACACCCAGAGCCTGGGCCAATGACTTCGTTTTCCCCATGGAAAATGGCCTCCATTTCTGGCCACTCGCCCTGACCAAGAGGGTGGTGCCCAGCAAGAAATTTGCAAGCTTTGCTGGATTGCTCCAAATCGAAACCTGCCACTTGTTGTTCTTCTATTTCTCTAGAGTCCCATCATGCTGTTCTCAGATTGCTAAAGTCCATACCTCCTCGGTGTGTTCTTATGGCTGCAGATCTTCACAGCACAGACGCTTTCTTCTGCATGCTGTTCTTTCCCAGTTCAGGGCTCCTTCAAGGCTCTCCCTGAATGGCTAAGCCGCCCCCTTTTATCCCAGTTCTCTTCAATGCTCACAGCTGCAGCCCATCAAGGACAACCAGGACCTGTGGGGCAAAGCCTCTAGACAGATATTCAAATAGAATCCATTTCCTCTACTCTAGCCAGTAAGTACTACCCTACAAGTCCTCAGAACCCCAAAGGCCACCTTTCATCTGACACCCAGACCCTGGGGAAAGGACTTCTTTTTCCCATGGCAAATGGCCTCCCTTGGCAGCCACTCACCCTGGCAGAAAGTGGGAGCCTAGCTAGAATGATGCAATCGTTGCTGGATTTTTCCAAAAGAAAAGCTGGCAGCAACTAGGGCCCTGGAAGTACTTAGAGCCTCAAACGCCACCTTGAACATATTCCTGAGACCCTGGGGAAAGGACTTCGTTTTTCCCATGGAAAATGGCCTTCATTTGTGGCCACTCTGCCTGGCAGGCAGGGCAGTGCCAAGCCAGGAATCTACAAACTCTGCTGGATCCTTCCAGAACGAAAGCTGCCAGCAACTAGGACCCTGCAAGTCCTTAGAGCCCCAGATGCCACCAGTCATCTGACACCCAGAGCCTGGGCCAATGACTTCGTTTTCCCCATGGAAAATGGCCTCCATTTCTGGCCACTCGCCCTGACCAAGAGGGTGGTGCCCAGCAAGAAATTTGCAAGCTTTGCTGGATTGCTCCAAATCGAAAGCTACCACTTGTTGTTGTTCTATTTCTCTAGAGTCCCATCATGCTGTTCTCAGCTTGCTAAAGTCCATACCTCCTCGGTGTGTTCTTATGGCTGCAGATCTTCACAGCACAGACGCTTTCTTCTGCATGCTGTTCTTTCCCAGTTCAGGGCTCCTTCAAGGCTCTCCCTGAATGGCTACGCCGCCCCCTTTTATCCCAGTTCTCTTCAATGCTCACAGCTGCAGCCCATCAAGGACAACCAGGACCTGTGGGGCAAAGCCTCTAGACAGATATTCAAATAGAATCCATTTCCTCTACTCTAGCCAGTAAGTACTACCCTACAAGTCCTCAGAACCCCAAAGGCCACCTTTCATCTGACACCCAGACCCTGGGGAAAGGACTTCTTTTTCCCATGGCAAATGGCCTCCCTTGGCAGCCACTCACCCTGGCAGAAAGTGGGAGCCTAGCTAGAATGATGCAATCGTTGCTGGATTTTTCCAAAAGAAAAGCTGGCAGCAACTAGGGCCCTGGAAGTACTTAGAGCCTCAAACGCCACCTTGAACATATTCCTGAGACCCTGGGGAAAGGACTTCGTTTTTCCCATGGGAAATGGCCTTCATTTGTGGCCACTTGGCCTGGCAGGCAGGGCAGTGCCAAGCCAGGAATCTACAAACTCTGCTGGATCCTTCCAGAACGAAAGCTGCCAGCAACTAGGACCCTGCAAGTCCTTAGAGCCCCAGATGCCACCAGTCATCTGACACCCAGAGCCTGGGCCAATGACTTCGTTTTCCCCATGGAAAATGGCCTCCATTTCTGGCCACTCGCCCTGACCAAGAGGGTGGTGCCCAGCAAGAAATTTGCAAGCTTTGCTGGATTGCTCCAAATCTAAAGCTACCACTTGTTGTTGTTCTATTTCTCTAGAGTCCCATCATGCTGTTCTCAGATTGCTAAAGTCCATACCTCCTCGGTGTGTTCTTATGGCTGCAGATCTTCACAGCACAGACGCTTTCTTCTGCATGCTGTTCTTTCCCAGTTCAGGGCTCCTTCAAGGCTCTCCCTGAATGGCTACGCCGCCCCCTTTTATCCCAGTTCTCTTCAATGCTCACAGCTGCAGCCCATCAAGGACAACCAGGACCTGTGGGACAGATATTCAAATAGAATCCATTTCCTCTACTCTAGCCAGTAAGTACTACCCTACAAGTCCTCAGAACCCCAAAGGCCACCTTTCATCTGACACCCAGACCCTGGGGAAAGGACTTCTTTTTCCCATGGCAAATGGCCTCCCTTGGCAGCCACTCACCCTGGCAGAAAGTGGGAGCCTAGCTAGAATGATGCAATCGTTGCTGGATTTTTCCAAAAGAAAAGCTGGCAGCAACTAGGGCCCTGGAAGTACTTAGAGCCTCAAACGCCACCTTGAACATATTCCTGAGACCCTGGGGAAAGGACTTCGTTTTTCCCATGGAAAATGGCCTTCATTTGTGGCCACTCTGCCTGGCAGGCAGGGCAGTGCCAAGCCAGGAATCTACAAACTCTGCTGGATCCTTCCAGAACGAAAGCTGCCAGCAACTAGGACCCTGCAAGTCCTTAGAGCCCCAGATGCCACCTGTCATCTGACACCCAGAGCCTGGGCCAATGACTTCGTTTTCCCCATGGAAAATGGCCTCCATTTCTGGCCACTCGCCCTGACCAAGAGGGTGGTGCCCAGCAAGAAATTTGCAAGCTTTGCTGGATTGCTCCAAATCTAAAGCTACCACTTGTTGTTGTTCTATTTCTCTAGAGTCCCATCATGCTGTTCTCAGATTGCTAAAGTCCATACCTCCTCGGTGTGTTCTTATGGCTGCAGATCTTCACAGCACAGACGCTTTCTTCTGCATGCTGTTCTTTCCCAGTTCAGGGCTCCTTCAAGGCTCTCCCTGAATGGCTACGCCGCCCCCTTTTATGCCAGTTCTCTTCAATGCTCACAGCTGCAGCCCATCAAGGACAACCAGGACCTGTGGGACAGATATTCAAATAGAATCCATTTCCTCTACTCTAGCCAGTAAGTACTACCCTACAAGTCCTCAGAACCCCAAAGGCCACCTTTCATCTGACACCCAGACCCTGGGGAAAGGACTTCTTTTTCCCATGGCAAATGGCCTCCCTTGGCAGCCACTCACCCTGGCAGAAAGTGGGAGCCTAGCTAGAATGATGCAATCGTTGCTGGATTTTTCCAAAAGAAAAGCTGGCAGCAACTAGGGCCCTGGAAGTACTTAGAGCCTCAAACGCCACCTTGAACATATTCCTGAGACCCTGGGGAAAGGACTTCGTTTTTCCCATGGAAAATGGCCTTCATTTGTGGCCACTTGGCCTGGCAGGCAGGGCAGTGCCAAGCCAGGAATCTACAAACTCTGCTGGATCCTTCCAGAACGAAAGCTGCCAGCAACTAGGACCCTGCAAGTCCTTAGAGCCCCAGATGCCACCAGTCATCTGACACCCAGAGCCTGGGCCAATGACTTCGTTTTCCCCATGGAAAATGGCCTCCATTTCTGGCCACTCGCCCTGACCAAGAGGGTGGTGCCCAGCAAGAAATTTGCAAGCTTTGCTGGATTGCTCCAAATCGAAAGCTACCACTTGTTGTTCTTCTATTTCTCTAGAGTCCCATCATGCTGTTCTCAGCTTGCTAAAGTCCATACCTCCTCGGTGTGTTCTTATGGCTGCAGATCTTCACAGCACAGACGCTTTCTTCTGCATGCTGTTCTTTCCCAGTTCAGGGCTCCTTCAAGGCTCTCCCTGAATGGCTACGCCGCCCCCTTTTATCCCAGTTCTCTTCAATGCTCACAGCTGCAGCCCATCAAGGACAACCAGGACCTGTGGGGCAAAGCCTCTAGACAGATATTCAAATAGAATCCATTTCCTCTACTCTAGCCAGTAAGTACTACCCTACAAGTCCTCAGAACCCCAAAGGCCACCTTTCATCTGACACCCAGACCCTGGGGAAAGGACTTCTTTTTCCCATGGCAAATGGCCTCCCTTGGCAGCCACTCACCCTGGCAGAAAGTGGGAGCCTAGCTAGAATGATGCAATCGTTGCTGGATTTTTCCAAAAGAAAAGCTGCCAGCAACTAGGGCCCTGGAAGTACTTAGAGCCTCAAACGCCACCTTGAACATATTCCTGAGACCCTGGGGAAAGGACTTCGTTTTTCCCATGGAAAATGGCCTTCATTTGTGGCCACTTGGCCTGGCAGGCAGGGCAGTGCCAAGCCAGGAATCTACAAACTATGCTGGATCCTTCCAGAACGAAAGCTGCCAGCAACTAGGACCCTGCAAGTCCTTACAGCCCCAGATGCCACCAGTCATCTGACACCCAGAGCCTGGGCCAATGACTTCGTTTTCCCCATGGAAAATGGCCTCCATTTCTGGCCACTCGCCCTGACCAAGAGGGTGGTGCCCAGCAAGAAATTTGCAAGCTTTGCTGGATTGCTCCAAATCGAAAGCTGCCACTTGTTGTTGTTCTATTTCTCTAGAGTCCCATCATGCTGTTCTCAGATTGCTAAAGTCCATACCTCCTCGGTGTGTTCTTATGGCTGCAGATCTTCACAGCACAGACGCTTTCTTCTGCATGCTGTTCTTTCCCAGTTCAGGGCTCCTTCAAGGCTCTCCCTGAATGGCTACGCCGCCCCCTTTTATCCCAGTTCTCTTCAATGCTCACAGCTGCAGCCCATCAAGGACAACCAGGACCTGTGGGACAGATATTCAAATAGAATCCATTTCCTCTACTCTAGCCAGTAAGTACTACCCTACAAGTCCTCAGAACCCCAAAGGCCACCTTTCATCTGACACCCAGACCCTGGGGAAAGGACTTCTTTTTCCCATGGCAAATGGCCTCCCTTGGCAGCCACTCACCCTGGCAGAAAGTGGGAGCCTAGCTAGAATGATGCAATCGTTGCTGGATTTTTCCAAAAGAAAAGCTGGCAGCAACTAGGGCCCTGGAAGTACTTAGAGCCTCAAACGCCACCTTGAACATATTCCTGAGACCCTGGGGAAAGGACTTCGTTTTTCCCATGGAAAATGGCCTTCATTTCTGGCCACTCTGCCTGGCAGGCAGGGCAGTGCCAAGCCAGGAATCTACAAACTCTGCTGGATCCTTCCAGAACGAAAGCTGCCAGCAACTAGGACCCTGCAAGTCCTTACAGCCCCAGATGCCACCAGTCATCTGACACCCAGAGCCTGGGCCAATGACTTCGTTTTCCCCATGGAAAATGGCCTCCATTTCTGGCCACTCGCCCTGACCAAGAGGGTGGTGCCCAGCAAGAAATTTGCAAGCTTTGCTGGATTGCTCCAAATCGAAACCTGCCACTTGTTGTTGTTCTATTTCTCTAGAGTCCCATCATGCTGTTCTCAGATTGCTAAAGTCCATACCTCCTCGGTGTGTTCTTATGGCTGCAGATCTTCACAGCACAGACGCTTTCTTCTGCATGCTGTTCTTTCCCAGTTCAGGGCTCCTTCAAGGCTCTCCCTGAATGGCTACGCCGCCCCCTTTTATCCCAGTTCTCTTCAATGCTCACAGCTGCAGCCCATCAAGGACAACCAGGACCTGTGGGACAGATATTCAAATAGAATCCATTTCCTCTACTCTAGCCAGTAAGTACTACCCTACAAGTCCTCAGAACCCCAAAGGCCACCTTTCATCTGACACCCAGACCCTGGGGAAAGGACTTCTTTTTCCCATGGCAAATGGCCTCCCTTGGCAGCCACTCACCCTGGCAGAAAGTGGGAGCCTAGCTAGAATGATGCAATCGTTGCTGGATTTTTCCAAAAGAAAAGCTGGCAGCAACTAGGGCCCTGGAAGTACTTAGAGCCTCAAACGCCACCTTGAACATATTCCTGAGACCCTGGGGAAAGGACTTCGTTTTTCCCATGGAAAATGGCCTTCATTTGTGGCCACTCTGCCTGGCAGGCAGGGCAGTGCCAAGCCAGGAATCTACAAACTCTGCTGGATCCTTCCAGAACGAAAGCTGCCAGCAACTAGGACCCTGCAAGTCCTTAGAGCCCCAGATGCCACCTGTCATCTGACACCCAGAGCCTGGGCCAATGACTTCGTTTTCCCCATGGAAAATGGCCTCCATTTCTGGCCACTCGCCCTGACCAAGAGGGTGGTGCCCAGCAAGAAATTTGCAAGCTTTGCTGGATTGCTCCAAATCGAAAGCTACCACTTGTTGTTGTTCTATTTCTCTAGAGTCCCATCATGCTGTTCTCAGATTGCTAAAGTCCATACCTCCTCGGTGTGTTCTTATGGCTGCAGATCTTCACAGCACAGACGCTTTCTTCTGCATGCTGTTCTTTCCCAGTTCAGGGCTCCTTCAAGGCTCTCCCTGAATGGCTACGCCGCCCCCTTTTATGCCAGTTCTCTTCAATGCTCACAGCTGCAGCCCATCAAGGACAACCAGGACCTGTGGGACAGATATTCAAATAGAATCCATTTCCTCTACTCTAGCCAGTAAGTACTACCCTACAAGTCCTCAGAACCCCAAAGGCCACCTTTCATCTGACACCCAGACCCTGGGGAAAGGACTTCTTTTTCCCATGGCAAATGGCCTCCCTTGGCAGCCACTCACCCTGGCAGAAAGTGGGAGCCTAGCTAGAATGATGCAATCGTTGCTGGATTTTTCCAAAAGAAAAGCTGGCAGCAACTAGGGCCCTGGAAGTACTTAGAGCCTCAAACGCCACCTTGAACATATTCCTGAGACCCTGGGGAAAGGACTTCGTTTTTCCCATGGAAAATGGCCTTCATTTGTGGCCACTTGGCCTGGCAGGCAGGGCAGTGCCAAGCCAGGAATCTACAAACTCTGCTGGATCCTTCCAGAACGAAAGCTGCCAGCAACTAGGACCCTGCAAGTCCTTAGAGCCCCAGATGCCACCAGTCATCTGACACCCAGAGCCTGGGCCAATGACTTCGTTTTCCCCATGGAAAATGGCCTCCATTTCTGGCCACTCGCCCTGACCAAGAGGGTGGTGCCCAGCAAGAAATTTGCAAGCTTTGCTGGATTGCTCCAAATCGAAAGCTACCACTTGTTGTTCTTCTATTTCTCTAGAGTCCCATCATGCTGTTCTCAGCTTGCTAAAGTCCATACCTCCTCGGTGTGTTCTTATGGCTGCAGATCTTCACAGCACAGACGCTTTCTTCTGCATGCTGTTCTTTCCCAGTTCAGGGCTCCTTCAAGGCTCTCCCTGAATGGCTACGCCGCCCCCTTTTATCCCAGTTCTCTTCAATGCTCACAGCTGCAGCCCATCAAGGACAACCAGGACCTGTGGGGCAAAGCCTCTAGACAGATATTCAAATAGAATCCATTTCCTCTACTCTAGCCAGTAAGTACTACCCTACAAGTCCTCAGAACCCCAAAGGCCACCTTTCATCTGACACCCAGACCCTGGGGAAAGGACTTCTTTTTCCCATGGCAAATGGCCTCCCTTGGCAGCCACTCACCCTGGCAGAAAGTGGGAGCCTAGCTAGAATGATGCAATCGTTGCTGGATTTTTCCAAAAGAAAAGCTGCCAGCAACTAGGGCCCTGGAAGTACTTAGAGCCTCAAACGCCACCTTGAACATATTCCTGAGACCCTGGGGAAAGGACTTCGTTTTTCCCATGGAAAATGGCCTTCATTTGTGGCCACTTGGCCTGGCAGGCAGGGCAGTGCCAAGCCAGGAATCTACAAACTATGCTGGATCCTTCCAGAACGAAAGCTGCCAGCAACTAGGACCCTGCAAGTCCTTACAGCCCCAGATGCCACCAGTCATCTGACACCCAGAGCCTGGGCCAATGACTTCGTTTTCCCCATGGAAAATGGCCTCCATTTCTGGCCACTCGCCCTGACCAAGAGGGTGGTGCCCAGCAAGAAATTTGCAAGCTTTGCTGGATTGCTCCAAATCGAAAGCTGCCACTTGTTGTTGTTCTATTTCTCTAGAGTCCCATCATGCTGTTCTCAGATTGCTAAAGTCCATACCTCCTCGGTGTGTTCTTATGGCTGCAGATCTTCACAGCACAGACGCTTTCTTCTGCATGCTGTTCTTTCCCAGTTCAGGGCTCCTTCAAGGCTCTCCCTGAATGGCTACGCCGCCCCCTTTTATCCCAGTTCTCTTCAATGCTCACAGCTGCAGCCCATCAAGGACAACCAGGACCTGTGGGACAGATATTCAAATAGAATCCATTTCCTCTACTCTAGCCAGTAAGTACTACCCTACAAGTCCTCAGAACCCCAAAGGCCACCTTTCATCTGACACCCAGACCCTGGGGAAAGGACTTCTTTTTCCCATGGCAAATGGCCTCCCTTGGCAGCCACTCACCCTGGCAGAAAGTGGGAGCCTAGCTAGAATGATGCAATCGTTGCTGGATTTTTCCAAAAGAAAAGCTGGCAGCAACTAGGGCCCTGGAAGTACTTAGAGCCTCAAACGCCACCTTGAACATATTCCTGAGACCCTGGGGAAAGGACTTCGTTTTTCCCATGGAAAATGGCCTTCATTTCTGGCCACTCTGCCTGGCAGGCAGGGCAGTGCCAAGCCAGGAATCTACAAACTCTGCTGGATCCTTCCAGAACGAAAGCTGCCAGCAACTAGGACCCTGCAAGTCCTTACAGCCCCAGATGCCACCAGTCATCTGACACCCAGAGCCTGGGCCAATGACTTCGTTTTCCCCATGGAAAATGGCCTCCATTTCTGGCCACTCGCCCTGACCAAGAGGGTGGTGCCCAGCAAGAAATTTGCAAGCTTTGCTGGATTGCTCCAAATCGAAAGCTGCCACTTGTTGTTCTTCTATTTCTCTAGAGTCCCATCATGCTGTTCTCAGATTGCTAAAGTCCATACCTCCTCGGTGTGTTCTTATGGCTGCAGATCTTCACAGCACAGACGCTTTCTTCTGCATGCTGTTCTTTCCCAGTTCAGGGCTCCTTCAAGGCTCTCCCTGAATGGCTACGCCGCCCCCTTTTATCCCAGTTCTCTTCAATGCTCACAGCTGCAGCCCATCAAGGACAACCAGGACCTGTGGGACAGATATTCAAATAGAATCCATTTCCTCTACTCTAGCCAGTAAGTACTACCCTACAAGTCCTCAGAACCCCAAAGGCCACCTTTCATCTGACACCCAGACCCTGGGGAAAGGACTTCTTTTTCCCATGGCAAATGGCCTCCCTTGGCAGCCACTCACCCTGGCAGAAAGTGGGAGCCTAGCTAGAATGATGCAATCGTTGCTGGATTTTTCCAAAAGAAAAGCTGGCAGCAACTAGGGCCCTGGAAGTACTTAGAGCCTCAAACGCCACCTTGAACATATTCCTGAGACCCTGGGGAAAGGACTTCGTTTTTCCCATGGAAAATGGCCTTCATTTGTGGCCACTCTGCCTGGCAGGCAGGGCAGTGCCAAGCCAGGAATCTACAAACTCTGCTGGATCCTTCCAGAACGAAAGCTGCCAGCAACTAGGACCCTGCAAGTCCTTAGAGCCCCAGATGCCACCTGTCATCTGACACCCAGAGCCTGGGCCAATGACTTCGTTTTCCCCATGGAAAATGGCCTCCATTTCTGGCCACTCGCCCTGACCAAGAGGGTGGTGCCCAGCAAGAAATTTGCAAGCTTTGCTGGATTGCTCCAAATCGAAAGCTACCACTTGTTGTTGTTCTATTTCTCTAGAGTCCCATCATGCTGTTCTCAGATTGCTAAAGTCCATACCTCCTCGGTGTGTTCTTATGGCTGCAGATCTTCACAGCACAGACGCTTTCTTCTGCATGCTGTTCTTTCCCAGTTCAGGGCTCCTTCAAGGCTCTCCCTGAATGGCTACGCCGCCCCCTTTTATGCCAGTTCTCTTCAATGCTCACAGCTGCAGCCCATCAAGGACAACCAGGACCTGTGGGACAGATATTCAAATAGAATCCATTTCCTCTACTCTAGCCAGTAAGTACTACCCTACAAGTCCTCAGAACCCCAAAGGCCACCTTTCATCTGACACCCAGACCCTGGGGAAAGGACTTCTTTTTCCCATGGCAAATGGCCTCCCTTGGCAGCCACTCACCCTGGCAGAAAGTGGGAGCCTAGCTAGAATGATGCAATCGTTGCTGGATTTTTCCAAAAGAAAAGCTGGCAGCAACTAGGGCCCTGGAAGTACTTAGAGCCTCAAACGCCACCTTGAACATATTCCTGAGACCCTGGGGAAAGGACTTCGTTTTTCCCATGGAAAATGGCCTTCATTTGTGGCCACTTGGCCTGGCAGGCAGGGCAGTGCCAAGCCAGGAATCTACAAACTCTGCTGGATCCTTCCAGAACGAAAGCTGCCAGCAACTAGGACCCTGCAAGTCCTTAGAGCCCCAGATGCCACCAGTCATCTGACACCCAGAGCCTGGGCCAATGACTTCGTTTTCCCCATGGAAAATGGCCTCCATTTCTGGCCACTCGCCCTGACCAAGAGGGTGGTGCCCAGCAAGAAATTTGCAAGCTTTGCTGGATTGCTCCAAATCGAAAGCTACCACTTGTTGTTCTTCTATTTCTCTAGAGTCCCATCATGCTGTTCTCAGCTTGCTAAAGTCCATACCTCCTCGGTGTGTTCTTATGGCTGCAGATCTTCACAGCACAGACGCTTTCTTCTGCATGCTGTTCTTTCCCAGTTCAGGGCTCCTTCAAGGCTCTCCCTGAATGGCTACGCCGCCCCCTTTTATCCCAGTTCTCTTCAATGCTCACAGCTGCAGCCCATCAAGGACAACCAGGACCTGTGGGGCAAAGCCTCTAGACAGATATTCAAATAGAATCCATTTCCTCTACTCTAGCCAGTAAGTACTACCCTACAAGTCCTCAGAACCCCAAAGGCCACCTTTCATCTGACACCCAGACCCTGGGGAAAGGACTTCTTTTTCCCATGGCAAATGGCCTCCCTTGGCAGCCACTCACCCTGGCAGAAAGTGGGAGCCTAGCTAGAATGATGCAATCGTTGCTGGATTTTTCCAAAAGAAAAGCTGGCAGCAACTAGGGCCCTGGAAGTACTTAGAGCCTCAAACGCCACCTTGAACATATTACTGAGACCCTGGGGAAAGGACTTCGTTTTTCCCATGGAAAATGGCCTTCATTTGTGGCCACTTGGCCTGGCAGGCAGGGCAGTGCCAAGCCAGGAATCTACAAACTATGCTGGATCCTTCCAGAACGAAAGCTGCCAGCAACTAGGACCCTGCAAGTCCTTACAGCCCCAGATGCCACCAGTCATCTGACACCCAGAGCCTGGGCCAATGACTTCGTTTTCCCCATGGAAAATGGCCTCCATTTCTGGCCACTCGCCCTGACCAAGAGGGTGGTGCCCAGCAAGAAATTTGCAAGCTTTGCTGGATTGCTCCAAATCGAAAGCTGCCACTTGTTGTTGTTCTATTTCTCTAGAGTCCCATCATGCTGTTCTCAGATTGCTAAAGTCCATACCTCCTCGGTGTGTTCTTATGGCTGCAGATCTTCACAGCACAGACGCTTTCTTCTGCATGCTGTTCTTTCCCAGTTCAGGGCTCCTTCAAGGCTCTCCCTGAATGGCTACGCCGCCCCCTTTTATCCCAGTTCTCTTCAATGCTCACAGCTGCAGCCCATCAAGGACAACCAGGACCTGTGGGACAGATATTCAAATAGAATCCATTTCCTCTACTCTAGCCAGTAAGTACTACCCTACAAGTCCTCAGAACCCCAAAGGCCACCTTTCATCTGACACCCAGACCCTGGGGAAAGGACTTCTTTTTCCCATGGCAAATGGCCTCCCTTGGCAGCCACTCACCCTGGCAGAAAGTGGGAGCCTAGCTAGAATGATGCAATCGTTGCTGGATTTTTCCAAAAGAAAAGCTGCCAGCAACTAGGGCCCTGGAAGTACTTAGAGCCTCAAACGCCACCTTGAACATATTCCTGAGACCCTGGGGAAAGGACTTCGTTTTTCCCATGGAAAATGGCCTTCATTTCTGGCCACTCTGCCTGGCAGGCAGGGCAGTGCCAAGCCAGGAATCTACAAACTCTGCTGGATCCTTCCAGAACGAAAGCTGCCAGCAACTAGGACCCTGCAAGTCCTTACAGCCCCAGATGCCACCAGTCATCTGACACCCAGAGCCTGGGCCAATGACTTCGTTTTCCCCATGGAAAATGGCCTCCATTTCTGGCCACTCGCCCTGACCAAGAGGGTGGTGCCCAGCAAGAAATTTGCAAGCTTTGCTGGATTGCTCCAAATCGAAACCTGCCACTTGTTGTTCTTCTATTTCTCTAGAGTCCCATCATGCTGTTCTCAGATTGCTAAAGTCCATACCTCCTCGGTGTGTTCTTATGGCTGCAGATCTTCACAGCACAGACGCTTTCTTCTGCATGCTGTTCTTTCCCAGTTCAGGGCTCCTTCAAGGCTCTCCCTGAATGGCTAAGCCGCCCCCTTTTATCCCAGTTCTCTTCAATGCTCACAGCTGCAGCCCATCAAGGACAACCAGGACCTGTGGGGCAAAGCCTCTAGACAGATATTCAAATAGAATCCATTTCCTCTACTCTAGCCAGTAAGTACTACCCTACAAGTCCTCAGAACCCCAAAGGCCACCTTTCATCTGACACCCAGACCCTGGGGAAAGGACTTCTTTTTCCCATGGCAAATGGCCTCCCTTGGCAGCCACTCACCCTGGCAGAAAGTGGGAGCCTAGCTAGAATGATGCAATCGTTGCTGGATTTTTCCAAAAGAAAAGCTGCCAGCAACTAGGGCCCTGGAAGTACTTAGAGCCTCAAACGCCACCTTGAACATATTCCTGAGACCCTGGGGAAAGGACTTCGTTTTTCCCATGGAAAATGGCCTTCATTTGTGGCCACTCTGCCTGGCAGGCAGGGCAGTGCCAAGCCAGGAATCTACAAACTCTGCTGGATCCTTCCAGAACGAAAGCTGCCAGCAACTAGGACCCTGCAAGTCCTTAGAGCCCCAGATGCCACCAGTCATCTGACACCCAGAGCCTGGGCCAATGACTTCGTTTTCCCCATGGAAAATGGCCTCCATTTCTGGCCACTCGCCCTGACCAAGAGGGTGGTGCCCAGCAAGAAATTTGCAAGCTTTGCTGGATTGCTCCAAATCGAAAGCTACCACTTGTTGTTGTTCTATTTCTCTAGAGTCCCATCATGCTGTTCTCAGCTTGCTAAAGTCCATACCTCCTCGGTGTGTTCTTATGGCTGCAGATCTTCACAGCACAGACGCTTTCTTCTGCATGCTGTTCTTTCCCAGTTCAGGGCTCCTTCAAGGCTCTCCCTGAATGGCTACGCCGCCCCCTTTTATCCCAGTTCTCTTCAATGCTCACAGCTGCAGCCCATCAAGGACAACCAGGACCTGTGGGGCAAAGCCTCTAGACAGATATTCAAATAGAATCCATTTCCTCTACTCTAGCCAGTAAGTACTACCCTACAAGTCCTCAGAACCCCAAAGGCCACCTTTCATCTGACACCCAGACCCTGGGGAAAGGACTTCTTTTTCCCATGGCAAATGGCCTCCCTTGGCAGCCACTCACCCTGGCAGAAAGTGGGAGCCTAGCTAGAATGATGCAATCGTTGCTGGATTTTTCCAAAAGAAAAGCTGGCAGCAACTAGGGCCCTGGAAGTACTTAGAGCCTCAAACGCCACCTTGAACATATTCCTGAGACCCTGGGGAAAGGACTTCGTTTTTCCCATGGGAAATGGCCTTCATTTGTGGCCACTTGGCCTGGCAGGCAGGGCAGTGCCAAGCCAGGAATCTACAAACTCTGCTGGATCCTTCCAGAACGAAAGCTGCCAGCAACTAGGACCCTGCAAGTCCTTAGAGCCCCAGATGCCACCAGTCATCTGACACCCAGAGCCTGGGCCAATGACTTCGTTTTCCCCATGGAAAATGGCCTCCATTTCTGGCCACTCGCCCTGACCAAGAGGGTGGTGCCCAGCAAGAAATTTGCAAGCTTTGCTGGATTGCTCCAAATCTAAAGCTACCACTTGTTGTTGTTCTATTTCTCTAGAGTCCCATCATGCTGTTCTCAGATTGCTAAAGTCCATACCTCCTCGGTGTGTTCTTATGGCTGCAGATCTTCACAGCACAGACGCTTTCTTCTGCATGCTGTTCTTTCCCAGTTCAGGGCTCCTTCAAGGCTCTCCCTGAATGGCTACGCCGCCCCCTTTTATCCCAGTTCTCTTCAATGCTCACAGCTGCAGCCCATCAAGGACAACCAGGACCTGTGGGACAGATATTCAAATAGAATCCATTTCCTCTACTCTAGCCAGTAAGTACTACCCTACAAGTCCTCAGAACCCCAAAGGCCACCTTTCATCTGACACCCAGACCCTGGGGAAAGGACTTCTTTTTCCCATGGCAAATGGCCTCCCTTGGCAGCCACTCACCCTGGCAGAAAGTGGGAGCCTAGCTAGAATGATGCAATCGTTGCTGGATTTTTCCAAAAGAAAAGCTGCCAGCAACTAGGGCCCTGGAAGTACTTAGAGCCTCAAACGCCACCTTGAACATATTCCTGAGACCCTGGGGAAAGGACTTCGTTTTTCCCATGGAAAATGGCCTTCATTTGTGGCCACTCTGCCTGGCAGGCAGGGCAGTGCCAAGCCAGGAATCTACAAACTCTGCTGGATCCTTCCAGAACGAAAGCTGCCAGCAACTAGGACCCTGCAAGTCCTTAGAGCCCCAGATGCCACCTGTCATCTGACACCCAGAGCCTGGGCCAATGACTTCGTTTTCCCCATGGAAAATGGCCTCCATTTCTGGCCACTCGCCCTGACCAAGAGGGTGGTGCCCAGCAAGAAATTTGCAAGCTTTGCTGGATTGCTCCAAATCTAAAGCTACCACTTGTTGTTGTTCTATTTCTCTAGAGTCCCATCATGCTGTTCTCAGATTGCTAAAGTCCATACCTCCTCGGTGTGTTCTTATGGCTGCAGATCTTCACAGCACAGACGCTTTCTTCTGCATGCTGTTCTTTCCCAGTTCAGGGCTCCTTCAAGGCTCTCCCTGAATGGCTACGCCGCCCCCTTTTATCCCAGTTCTCTTCAATGCTCACAGCTGCAGCCCATCAAGGACAACCAGGACCTGTGGGACAGATATTCAAATAGAATCCATTTCCTCTACTCTAGCCAGTAAGTACTACCCTACAAGTCCTCAGAACCCCAAAGGCCACCTTTCATCTGACACCCAGACCCTGGGGAAAGGACTTCTTTTTCCCATGGCAAATGGCCTCCCTTGGCAGCCACTCACCCTGGCAGAAAGTGGGAGCCTAGCTAGAATGATGCAATCGTTGCTGGATTTTTCCAAAAGAAAAGCTGCCAGCAACTAGGGCCCTGGAAGTACTTAGAGCCTCAAACGCCACCTTGAACATATTCCTGAGACCCTGGGGAAAGGACTTCGTTTTTCCCATGGAAAATGGCCTTCATTTGTGGCCACTTGGCCTGGCAGGCAGGGCAGTGCCAAGCCAGGAATCTACAAACTGTGCTGGATCCTTCCAGAACGAAAGCTGCCAGCAACTAGGACCCTGCAAGTCCTTAGAGCCCCAGACGCCACCTGTCATCTGACACCCAGAGCCTGGGCCAATGACTTCGTTTTCCCCATGGAAAATGGCCTCCATTTCTGGCCACTCGCCCTGACCAAGAGGGTGGTGCCCAGCAAGAAATTTGCAAGCTTTGCTGGATTGCTCCAAATCGAAAGCTGCCACTTGTTGTTGTTCTATTTCTCTAGAGTCCCATCATGCTGTTCTCAGATTGCTAAAGTCCATACCTCCTCGGTGTGTTCTTATGGCTGCAGATCTTCACAGCACAGACGCTTTCTTCTGCATGCTGTTCTTTCCCAGTTCAGGGCTCCTTCAAGGCTCTCCCTGAATGGCTACGCCGCCCCCTTTTATCCCAGTTCTCTTCAATGCTCACAGCTGCAGCCCATCAAGGACAACCAGGACCTGTGGGGCAAAGCCTCTAGACAGATATTCAAATAGAATCCATTTCCTCTACTCTAGCCAGTAAGTACTACCCTACAAGTCCTCAGAACCCCAAAGGCCACCTTTCATCTGACACCCAGACCCTGGGGAAAGGACTTCTTTTTCCCATGGCAAATGGCCTCCCTTGGCAGCCACTCACCCTGGCAGAAAGTGGGAGCCTAGCTAGAATGATGCAATCGTTGCTGGATTTTTCCAAAAGAAAAGCTGGCAGCAACTAGGGCCCTGGAAGTACTTAGAGCCTCAAACGCCACCTTGAACATATTCCTGAGACCCTGGGGAAAGGACTTCGTTTTTCCCATGGAAAATGGCCTTCATTTGTGGCCACTTGGCCTGGCAGGCAGGGCAGTGCCAAGCCAGGAATCTACAAACTCTGCTGGATCCTTCCAGAACGAAAGCTGCCAGCAACTAGGACCCTGCAAGTCCTTAGAGCCCCAGATGCCACCAGTCATCTGACACCCAGAGCCTGGGCCAATGACTTCGTTTTCCCCATGGAAAATGGCCTCCATTTCTGGCCACTCGCCCTGACCAAGAGGGTGGTGCCCAGCAAGAAATTTGCAAGCTTTGCTGGATTGCTCCAAATCGAAAGCTACCACTTGTTGTTGTTCTATTTCTCTAGAGTCCCATCATGCTGTTCTCAGATTGCTAAAGTCCATACCTCCTCGGTGTGTTCTTATGGCTGCAGATCTTCACAGCACAGACGCTTTCTTCTGCATGCTGTTCTTTCCCAGTTCAGGGCTCCTTCAAGGCTCTCCCTGAATGGCTACGCCGCCCCCTTTTATCCCAGTTCTCTTCAATGCTCACAGCTGCAGCCCATCAAGGACAACCAGGACCTGTGGGGCAAAGCCTCTAGACAGATATTCAAATAGAATCCATTTCCTCTACTCTAGCCAGTAAGTACTACCCTACAAGTCCTCAGAACCCCAAAGGCCACCTTTCATCTGACACCCAGACCCTGGGGAAAGGACTTCTTTTTCCCATGGCAAATGGCCTCCCTTGGCAGCCACTCACCCTGGCAGAAAGTGGGAGCCTAGCTAGAATGATGCAATCGTTGCTGGATTTTTCCAAAAGAAAAGCTGGCAGCAACTAGGGCCCTGGAAGTACTTAGAGCCTCAAACGCCACCTTGAACATATTACTGAGACCCTGGGGAAAGGACTTCGTTTTTCCCATGGAAAATGGCCTTCATTTGTGGCCACTTGGCCTGGCAGGCAGGGCAGTGCCAAGCCAGGAATCTACAAACTGTGCTGGATCCTTCCAGAACGAAAGCTGCCAGCAACTAGGACCCTGCAAGTCCTTACAGCCCCAGATGCCACCAGTCATCTGACACCCAGAGCCTGGGCCAATGACTTCGTTTTCCCCATGGAAAATGGCCTCCATTTCTGGCCACTCGCCCTGACCAAGAGGGTGGTGCCCAGCAAGAAATTTGCAAGCTTTGCTGGATTGCTCCAAATCTAAAGCTACCACTTGTTGTTCTTCTATTTCTCTAGAGTCCCATCATGCTGTTCTCAGATTGCTAAAGTCCATACCTCCTCGGTGTGTTCTTATGGCTGCAGATCTTCACAGCACAGACGCTTTCTTCTGCATGCTGTTCTTTCCCAGTTCAGGGCTCCTTCAAGGCTCTCCCTGAATGGCTACGCCGCCCCCTTTTATCCCAGTTCTCTTCAATGCTCACAGCTGCAGCCCATCAAGGACAACCAGGACCTGTGGGACAGATATTCAAATAGAATCCATTTCCTCTACTCTAGCCAGTAAGTACTACCCTACAAGTCCTCAGAACCCCAAAGGCCACCTTTCATCTGACACCCAGACCCTGGGGAAAGGACTTCTTTTTCCCATGGCAAATGGCCTCCCTTGGCAGCCACTCACCCTGGCAGAAAGTGGGAGCCTAGCTAGAATGATGCAATCGTTGCTGGATTTTTCCAAAAGAAAAGCTGCCAGCAACTAGGGCCCTGGAAGTACTTAGAGCCTCAAACGCCACCTTGAACATATTCCTGAGACCCTGGGGAAAGGACTTCGTTTTTCCCATGGAAAATGGCCTTCATTTGTGGCCACTTGGCCTGGCAGGCAGGGCAGTGCCAAGCCAGGAATCTACAAACTGTGCTGGATCCTTCCAGAACGAAAGCTGCCAGCAACTAGGACCCTGCAAGTCCTTAGAGCCCCAGACGCCACCTGTCATCTGACACCCAGAGCCTGGGCCAATGACTTCGTTTTCCCCATGGAAAATGGCCTCCATTTCTGGCCACTCGCCCTGACCAAGAGGGTGGTGCCCAGCAAGAAATTTGCAAGCTTTGCTGGATTGCTCCAAATCGAAAGCTGCCACTTGTTGTTGTTCTATTTCTCTAGAGTCCCATCATGCTGTTCTCAGATTGCTAAAGTCCATACCTCCTCGGTGTGTTCTTATGGCTGCAGATCTTCACAGCACAGACGCTTTCTTCTGCATGCTGTTCTTTCCCAGTTCAGGGCTCCTTCAAGGCTCTCCCTGAATGGCTACGCCGCCCCCTTTTATCCCAGTTCTCTTCAATGCTCACAGCTGCAGCCCATCAAGGACAACCAGGACCTGTGGGACAGATATTCAAATAGAATCCATTTCCTCTACTCTAGCCAGTAAGTAGTACCCTACAAGTCCTCAGAACCCCAAAGGCCACCTTTCATCTGACACCCAGACCCTGGGGAAAGGACTTCTTTTTCCCATGGCAAATGGCCTCCCTTGGCAGCCACTCACCCTGGCAGAAAGTGGGAGCCTAGCTAGAATGATGCAATCGTTGCTGGATTTTTCCAAAAGAAAAGCTGGCAGCAACTAGGGCCCTGGAAGTACTTAGAGCCTCAAACGCCACCTTGAACATATTACTGAGACCCTGGGGAAAGGACTTCGTTTTTCCCATGGAAAATGGCCTTCATTTGTGGCCACTTGGCCTGGCAGGCAGGGCAGTGCCAAGCCAGGAATCTACAAACTGTGCTGGATCCTTCCAGAACGAAAGCTGCCAGCAACTAGGACCCTGCAAGTCCTTAGAGCCCCAGATGCCACCAGTCATCTGACACCCAGAGCCTGGGCCAATGACTTCGTTTTCCCCATGGAAAATGGCCTCCATTTCTGGCCACTCGCCCTGACCAAGAGGGTGGTGCCCAGCAAGAAATTTGCAAGCTTTGCTGGATTGCTCCAAATCTAAAGCTACCACTTGTTGTTGTTCTATTTCTCTAGAGTCCCATCATGCTGTTCTCAGATTGCTAAAGTCCATACCTCCTCGGTGTGTTCTTATGGCTGCAGATCTTCACAGCACAGACGCTTTCTTCTGCATGCTGTTCTTTCCCAGTTCAGGGCTCCTTCAAGGCTCTCCCTGAATGGCTACGCCGCCCCCTTTTATCCCAGTTCTCTTCAATGCTCACAGCTGCAGCCCATCAAGGACAACCAGGACCTGTGGGACAGATATTCAAATAGAATCCATTTCCTCTACTCTAGCCAGTAAGTACTACCCTACAAGTCCTCAGAACCCCAAAGGCCACCTTTCATCTGACACCCAGACCCTGGGGAAAGGACTTCTTTTTCCCATGGCAAATGGCCTCCCTTGGCAGCCACTCACCCTGGCAGAAAGTGGGAGCCTAGCTAGAATGATGCAATCGTTGCTGGATTTTTCCAAAAGAAAAGCTGCCAGCAACTAGGGCCCTGGAAGTACTTAGAGCCTCAAACGCCACCTTGAACATATTCCTGAGACCCTGGGGAAAGGACTTCGTTTTTCCCATGGAAAATGGCCTTCATTTCTGGCCACTCTGCCTGGCAGGCAGGGCAGTGCCAAGCCAGGAATCTACAAACTCTGCTGGATCCTTCCAGAACGAAAGCTGCCAGCAACTAGGACCCTGCAAGTCCTTACAGCCCCAGATGCCACCAGTCATCTGACACCCAGAGCCTGGGCCAATGACTTCGTTTTCCCCATGGAAAATGGCCTCCATTTCTGGCCACTCGCCCTGACCAAGAGGGTGGTGCCCAGCAAGAAATTTGCAAGCTTTGCTGGATTGCTCCAAATCGAAACCTGCCACTTGTTGTTCTTCTATTTCTCTAGAGTCCCATCATGCTGTTCTCAGATTGCTAAAGTCCATACCTCCTCGGTGTGTTCTTATGGCTGCAGATCTTCACAGCACAGACGCTTTCTTCTGCATGCTGTTCTTTCCCAGTTCAGGGCTCCTTCAAGGCTCTCCCTGAATGGCTACGCCGCCCCCTTTTATCCCAGTTCTCTTCAATGCTCACAGCTGCAGCCCATCAAGGACAACCAGGACCTGTGGGGCAAAGCCTCTAGACAGATATTCAAATAGAATCCATTTCCTCTACTCTAGCCAGTAAGTACTACCCTACAAGTCCTCAGAACCCCAAAGGCCACCTTTCATCTGACACCCAGACCCTGGGGAAAGGACTTCTTTTTCCCATGGCAAATGGCCTCCCTTGGCAGCCACTCACCCTGGCAGAAAGTGGGAGCCTAGCTAGAATGATGCAATCGTTGCTGGATTTTTCCAAAAGAAAAGCTGCCAGCAACTAGGGCCCTGGAAGTACTTAGAGCCTCAAACGCCACCTTGAACATATTCCTGAGACCCTGGGGAAAGGACTTCGTTTTTCCCATGGAAAATGGCCTTCATTTGTGGCCACTCTGCCTGGCAGGCAGGGCAGTGCCAAGCCAGGAATCTACAAACTCTGCTGGATCCTTCCAGAACGAAAGCTGCCAGCAACTAGGACCCTGCAAGTCCTTAGAGCCCCAGATGCCACCAGTCATCTGACACCCAGAGCCTGGGCCAATGACTTCGTTTTCCCCATGGAAAATGGCCTCCATTTCTGGCCACTCGCCCTGACCAAGAGGGTGGTGCCCAGCAAGAAATTTGCAAGCTTTGCTGGATTGCTCCAAATCGAAAGCTACCACTTGTTGTTGTTCTATTTCTCTAGAGTCCCATCATGCTGTTCTCAGCTTGCTAAAGTCCATACCTCCTCGGTGTGTTCTTATGGCTGCAGATCTTCACAGCACAGACGCTTTCTTCTGCATGCTGTTCTTTCCCAGTTCAGGGCTCCTTCAAGGCTCTCCCTGAATGGCTACGCCGCCCCCTTTTATCCCAGTTCTCTTCAATGCTCACAGCTGCAGCCCATCAAGGACAACCAGGACCTGTGGGGCAAAGCCTCTAGACAGATATTCAAATAGAATCCATTTCCTCTACTCTAGCCAGTAAGTACTACCCTACAAGTCCTCAGAACCCCAAAGGCCACCTTTCATCTGACACCCAGACCCTGGGGAAAGGACTTCTTTTTCCCATGGCAAATGGCCTCCCTTGGCAGCCACTCACCCTGGCAGAAAGTGGGAGCCTAGCTAGAATGATGCAATCGTTGCTGGATTTTTCCAAAAGAAAAGCTGGCAGCAACTAGGGCCCTGGAAGTACTTAGAGCCTCAAACGCCACCTTGAACATATTCCTGAGACCCTGGGGAAAGGACTTCGTTTTTCCCATGGGAAATGGCCTTCATTTGTGGCCACTTGGCCTGGCAGGCAGGGCAGTGCCAAGCCAGGAATCTACAAACTCTGCTGGATCCTTCCAGAACGAAAGCTGCCAGCAACTAGGACCCTGCAAGTCCTTACAGCCCCAGATGCCACCAGTCATCTGACACCCAGAGCCTGGGCCAATGACTTCGTTTTCCCCATGGAAAATGGCCTCCATTTCTGGCCACTCGCCCTGACCAAGAGGGTGGTGCCCAGCAAGAAATTTGCAAGCTTTGCTGGATTGCTCCAAATCTAAAGCTACCACTTGTTGTTGTTCTATTTCTCTAGAGTCCCATCATGCTGTTCTCAGATTGCTAAAGTCCATACCTCCTCGGTGTGTTCTTATGGCTGCAGATCTTCACAGCACAGACGCTTTCTTCTGCATGCTGTTCTTTCCCAGTTCAGGGCTCCTTCAAGGCTCTCCCTGAATGGCTACGCCGCCCCCTTTTATCCCAGTTCTCTTCAATGCTCACAGCTGCAGCCCATCAAGGACAACCAGGACCTGTGGGACAGATATTCAAATAGAATCCATTTCCTCTACTCTAGCCAGTAAGTACTACCCTACAAGTCCTCAGAACCCCAAAGGCCACCTTTCATCTGACACCCAGACCCTGGGGAAAGGACTTCTTTTTCCCATGGCAAATGGCCTCCCTTGGCAGCCACTCACCCTGGCAGAAAGTGGGAGCCTAGCTAGAATGATGCAATCGTTGCTGGATTTTTCCAAAAGAAAAGCTGCCAGCAACTAGGGCCCTGGAAGTACTTAGAGCCTCAAACGCCACCTTGAACATATTCCTGAGACCCTGGGGAAAGGACTTCGTTTTTCCCATGGAAAATGGCCTTCATTTGTGGCCACTCTGCCTGGCAGGCAGGGCAGTGCCAAGCCAGGAATCTACAAACTCTGCTGGATCCTTCCAGAACGAAAGCTGCCAGCAACTAGGACCCTGCAAGTCCTTAGAGCCCCAGATGCCACCTGTCATCTGACACCCAGAGCCTGGGCCAATGACTTCGTTTTCCCCATGGAAAATGGCCTCCATTTCTGGCCACTCGCCCTGACCAAGAGGGTGGTGCCCAGCAAGAAATTTGCAAGCTTTGCTGGATTGCTCCAAATCTAAAGCTACCACTTGTTGTTGTTCTATTTCTCTAGAGTCCCATCATGCTGTTCTCAGATTGCTAAAGTCCATACCTCCTCGGTGTGTTCTTATGGCTGCAGATCTTCACAGCACAGACGCTTTCTTCTGCATGCTGTTCTTTCCCAGTTCAGGGCTCCTTCAAGGCTCTCCCTGAATGGCTACGCCGCCCCCTTTTATGCCAGTTCTCTTCAATGCTCACAGCTGCAGCCCATCAAGGACAACCAGGACCTGTGGGACAGATATTCAAATAGAATCCATTTCCTCTACTCTAGCCAGTAAGTACTACCCTACAAGTCCTCAGAACCCCAAAGGCCACCTTTCATCTGACACCCAGACCCTGGGGAAAGGACTTCTTTTTCCCATGGCAAATGGCCTCCCTTGGCAGCCACTCACCCTGGCAGAAAGTGGGAGCCTAGCTAGAATGATGCAATCGTTGCTGGATTTTTCCAAAAGAAAAGCTGCCAGCAACTAGGGCCCTGGAAGTACTTAGAGCCTCAAACGCCACCTTGAACATATTCCTGAGACCCTGGGGAAAGGACTTCGTTTTTCCCATGGAAAATGGCCTTCATTTGTGGCCACTTGGCCTGGCAGGCAGGGCAGTGCCAAGCCAGGAATCTACAAACTGTGCTGGATCCTTCCAGAACGAAAGCTGCCAGCAACTAGGACCCTGCAAGTCCTTAGAGCCCCAGACGCCACCTGTCATCTGACACCCAGAGCCTGGGCCAATGACTTCGTTTTCCCCATGGAAAATGGCCTCCATTTCTGGCCACTCGCCCTGACCAAGAGGGTGGTGCCCAGCAAGAAATTTGCAAGCTTTGCTGGATTGCTCCAAATCGAAAGCTGCCACTTGTTGTTGTTCTATTTCTCTAGAGTCCCATCATGCTGTTCTCAGATTGCTAAAGTCCATACCTCCTCGGTGTGTTCTTATGGCTGCAGATCTTCACAGCACAGACGCTTTCTTCTGCATGCTGTTCTTTCCCAGTTCAGGGCTCCTTCAAGGCTCTCCCTGAATGGCTACGCCGCCCCCTTTTATCCCAGTTCTCTTCAATGCTCACAGCTGCAGCCCATCAAGGACAACCAGGACCTGTGGGGCAAAGCCTCTAGACAGATATTCAAATAGAATCCATTTCCTCTACTCTAGCCAGTAAGTACTACCCTACAAGTCCTCAGAACCCCAAAGGCCACCTTTCATCTGACACCCAGACCCTGGGGAAAGGACTTCTTTTTCCCATGGCAAATGGCCTCCCTTGGCAGCCACTCACCCTGGCAGAAAGTGGGAGCCTAGCTAGAATGATGCAATCGTTGCTGGATTTTTCCAAAAGAAAAGCTGGCAGCAACTAGGGCCCTGGAAGTACTTAGAGCCTCAAACGCCACCTTGAACATATTCCTGAGACCCTGGGGAAAGGACTTCGTTTTTCCCATGGAAAATGGCCTTCATTTGTGGCCACTTGGCCTGGCAGGCAGGGCAGTGCCAAGCCAGGAATCTACAAACTCTGCTGGATCCTTCCAGAACGAAAGCTGCCAGCAACTAGGACCCTGCAAGTCCTTAGAGCCCCAGATGCCACCAGTCATCTGACACCCAGAGCCTGGGCCAATGACTTCGTTTTCCCCATGGAAAATGGCCTCCATTTCTGGCCACTCGCCCTGACCAAGAGGGTGGTGCCCAGCAAGAAATTTGCAAGCTTTGCTGGATTGCTCCAAATCGAAAGCTACCACTTGTTGTTGTTCTATTTCTCTAGAGTCCCATCATGCTGTTCTCAGATTGCTAAAGTCCATACCTCCTCGGTGTGTTCTTATGGCTGCAGATCTTCACAGCACAGACGCTTTCTTCTGCATGCTGTTCTTTCCCAGTTCAGGGCTCCTTCAAGGCTCTCCCTGAATGGCTACGCCGCCCCCTTTTATCCCAGTTCTCTTCAATGCTCACAGCTGCAGCCCATCAAGGACAACCAGGACCTGTGGGGCAAAGCCTCTAGACAGATATTCAAATAGAATCCATTTCCTCTACTCTAGCCAGTAAGTACTACCCTACAAGTCCTCAGAACCCCAAAGGCCACCTTTCATCTGACACCCAGACCCTGGGGAAAGGACTTCTTTTTCCCATGGCAAATGGCCTCCCTTGGCAGCCACTCACCCTGGCAGAAAGTGGGAGCCTAGCTAGAATGATGCAATCGTTGCTGGATTTTTCCAAAAGAAAAGCTGCCAGCAACTAGGGCCCTGGAAGTACTTAGAGCCTCAAACGCCACCTTGAACATATTCCTGAGACCCTGGGGAAAGGACTTCGTTTTTCCCATGGAAAATGGCCTTCATTTGTGGCCACTTGGCCTGGCAGGCAGGGCAGTGCCAAGCCAGGAATCTACAAACTGTGCTGGATCCTTCCAGAACGAAAGCTGCCAGCAACTAGGACCCTGCAAGTCCTTAGAGCCCCAGACGCCACCTGTCATCTGACACCCAGAGCCTGGGCCAATGACTTCGTTTTCCCCATGGAAAATGGCCTCCATTTCTGGCCACTCGCCCTGACCAAGAGGGTGGTGCCCAGCAAGAAATTTGCAAGCTTTGCTGGATTGCTCCAAATCGAAAGCTGCCACTTGTTGTTGTTCTATTTCTCTAGAGTCCCATCATGCTGTTCTCAGATTGCTAAAGTCCATACCTCCTCGGTGTGTTCTTATGGCTGCAGATCTTCACAGCACAGACGCTTTCTTCTGCATGCTGTTCTTTCCCAGTTCAGGGCTCCTTCAAGGCTCTCCCTGAATGGCTACGCCGCCCCCTTTTATCCCAGTTCTCTTCAATGCTCACAGCTGCAGCCCATCAAGGACAACCAGGACCTGTGGGGCAAAGCCTCTAGACAGATATTCAAATAGAATCCATTTCCTCTACTCTAGCCAGTAAGTACTACCCTACAAGTCCTCAGAACCCCAAAGGCCACCTTTCATCTGACACCCAGACCCTGGGGAAAGGACTTCTTTTTCCCATGGCAAATGGCCTCCCTTGGCAGCCACTCACCCTGGCAGAAAGTGGGAGCCTAGCTAGAATGATGCAATCGTTGCTGGATTTTTCCAAAAGAAAAGCTGGCAGCAACTAGGGCCCTGGAAGTACTTAGAGCCTCAAACGCCACCTTGAACATATTCCTGAGACCCTGGGGAAAGGACTTCGTTTTTCCCATGGAAAATGGCCTTCATTTGTGGCCACTTGGCCTGGCAGGCAGGGCAGTGCCAAGCCAGGAATCTACAAACTCTGCTGGATCCTTCCAGAACGAAAGCTGCCAGCAACTAGGACCCTGCAAGTCCTTAGAGCCCCAGATGCCACCAGTCATCTGACACCCAGAGCCTGGGCCAATGACTTCGTTTTCCCCATGGAAAATGGCCTCCATTTCTGGCCACTCGCCCTGACCAAGAGGGTGGTGCCCAGCAAGAAATTTGCAAGCTTTGCTGGATTGCTCCAAATCGAAAGCTACCACTTGTTGTTGTTCTATTTCTCTAGAGTCCCATCATGCTGTTCTCAGATTGCTAAAGTCCATACCTCCTCGGTGTGTTCTTATGGCTGCAGATCTTCACAGCACAGACGCTTTCTTCTGCATGCTGTTCTTTCCCAGTTCAGGGCTCCTTCAAGGCTCTCCCTGAATGGCTACGCCGCCCCCTTTTATCCCAGTTCTCTTCAATGCTCACAGCTGCAGCCCATCAAGGACAACCAGGACCTGTGGGGCAAAGCCTCTAGACAGATATTCAAATAGAATCCATTTCCTCTACTCTAGCCAGTAAGTACTACCCTACAAGTCCTCAGAACCCCAAAGGCCACCTTTCATCTGACACCCAGACCCTGGGGAAAGGACTTCTTTTTCCCATGGCAAATGGCCTCCCTTGGCAGCCACTCACCCTGGCAGAAAGTGGGAGCCTAGCTAGAATGATGCAATCGTTGCTGGATTTTTCCAAAAGAAAAGCTGGCAGCAACTAGGGCCCTGGAAGTACTTAGAGCCTCAAACGCCACCTTGAACATATTCCTGAGACCCTGGGGAAAGGACTTCGTTTTTCCCATGGAAAATGGCCTTCATTTCTGGCCACTCTGCCTGGCAGGCAGGGCAGTGCCAAGCCAGGAATCTACAAACTGTGCTGGATCCTTCCAGAACGAAAGCTGCCAGCAACTAGGACCCTGCAAGTCCTTACAGCCCCAGATGCCACCAGTCATCTGACACCCAGAGCCTGGGCCAATGACTTCGTTTTCCCCATGGAAAATGGCCTCCATTTCTGGCCACTCGCCCTGACCAAGAGGGTGGTGCCCAGCAAGAAATTTGCAAGCTTTGCTGGATTGCTCCAAATCTAAAGCTACCACTTGTTGTTCTTCTATTTCTCTAGAGTCCCATCATGCTGTTCTCAGATTGCTAAAGTCCATACCTCCTCGGTGTGTTCTTATGGCTGCAGATCTTCACAGCACAGACGCTTTCTTCTGCATGCTGTTCTTTCCCAGTTCAGGGCTCCTTCAAGGCTCTCCCTGAATGGCTACGCCGCCCCCTTTTATCCCAGTTCTCTTCAATGCTCACAGCTGCAGCCCATCAAGGACAACCAGGACCTGTGGGACAGATATTCAAATAGAATCCATTTCCTCTACTCTAGCCAGTAAGTAGTACCCTACAAGTCCTCAGAACCCCAAAGGCCACCTTTCATCTGACACCCAGACCCTGGGGAAAGGACTTCTTTTTCCCATGGCAAATGGCCTCCCTTGGCAGCCACTCACCCTGGCAGAAAGTGGGAGCCTAGCTAGAATGATGCAATCGTTGCTGGATTTTTCCAAAAGAAAAGCTGCCAGCAACTAGGGCCCTGGAAGTACTTAGAGCCTCAAACGCCACCTTGAACATATTCCTGAGACCCTGGGGAAAGGACTTCGTTTTTCCCATGGAAAATGGCCTTCATTTGTGGCCACTTGGCCTGGCAGGCAGGGCAGTGCCAAGCCAGGAATCTACAAACTGTGCTGGATCCTTCCAGAACGAAAGCTGCCAGCAACTAGGACCCTGCAAGTCCTTAGAGCCCCAGACGCCACCTGTCATCTGACACCCAGAGCCTGGGCCAATGACTTCGTTTTCCCCATGGAAAATGGCCTCCATTTCTGGCCACTCGCCCTGACCAAGAGGGTGGTGCCCAGCAAGAAATTTGCAAGCTTTGCTGGATTGCTCCAAATCGAAAGCTGCCACTTGTTGTTGTTCTATTTCTCTAGAGTCCCATAATGCTGTTCTCAGATTGCTAAAGTCCATACCTCCTCGGTGTGTTCTTATGGCTGCAGATCTTCACAGCACAGACGCTTTCTTCTGCATGCTGTTCTTTCCCAGTTCAGGGCTCCTTCAAGGCTCTCCCTGAATGGCTACGCCGCCCCCTTTTATCCCAGTTCTCTTCAATGCTCACAGCTGCAGCCCATCAAGGACAACCAGGACCTGTGGGGCAAAGCCTCTAGACAGATATTCAAATAGAATCCATTTCCTCTACTCTAGCCAGTAAGTACTAACCTACAAGTCCTCAGAACCCCAAAGGCCACCTTTCATCTGACACCCAGACCCTGGGGAAAGGACTTCTTTTTCCCATGGCAAATGGCCTCCCTTGGCAGCCACTCACCCTGGCAGAAAGTGGGAGCCTAGCTAGAATGATGCAATCGTTGCTGGATTTTTCCAAAAGAAAAGCTGGCAGCAACTAGGGCCCTGGAAGTACTTAGAGCCTCAAACGCCACCTTGAACATATTACTGAGACCCTGGGGAAAGGACTTCGTTTTTCCCATGGAAAATGGCCTTCATTTCTGGCCACTCTGCCTGGCAGGCAGGGCAGTGCCAAGCCAGGAATCTACAAACTGTGCTGGATCCTTCCAGAACGAAAGCTGCCAGCAACTAGGACCCTGCAAGTCCTTACAGCCCCAGATGCCACCAGTCATCTGACACCCAGAGCCTGGGCCAATGACTTCGTTTTCCCCATGGAAAATGGCCTCCATTTCTGGCCACTCGCCCTGACCAAGAGGGTGGTGCCCAGCAAGAAATTTGCAAGCTTTGCTGGATTGCTCCAAATCGAAACCTGCCACTTGTTGTTCTTCTATTTCTCTAGAGTCCCATCATGCTGTTCTCAGATTGCTAAAGTCCATACCTCCTCGGTGTGTTCTTATGGCTGCAGATCTTCACAGCACAGACGCTTTCTTCTGCATGCTGTTCTTTCCCAGTTCAGGGCTCCTTCAAGGCTCTCCCTGAATGGCTAAGCCGCCCCCTTTTATCCCAGTTCTCTTCAATGCTCACAGCTGCAGCCCATCAAGGACAACCAGGACCTGTGGGGCAAAGCCTCTAGACAGATATTCAAATAGAATCCATTTCCTCTACTCTAGCCAGTAAGTACTACCCTACAAGTCCTCAGAACCCCAAAGGCCACCTTTCATCTGACACCCAGACCCTGGGGAAAGGACTTCTTTTTCCCATGGCAAATGGCCTCCCTTGGCAGCCACTCACCCTGGCAGAAAGTGGGAGCCTAGCTAGAATGATGCAATCGTTGCTGGATTTTTCCAAAAGAAAAGCTGCCAGCAACTAGGGCCCTGGAAGTACTTAGAGCCTCAAACGCCACCTTGAACATATTACTGAGACCCTGGGGAAAGGACTTCGTTTTTCCCATGGAAAATGGCCTTCATTTGTGGCCACTTGGCCTGGCAGGCAGGGCAGTGCCAAGCCAGGAATCTACAAACTGTGCTGGATCCTTCCAGAACGAAAGCTGCCAGCAACTAGGACCCTGCAAGTCCTTACAGCCCCAGATGCCACCAGTCATCTGACACCCAGAGCCTGGGCCAATGACTTCGTTTTCCCCATGGAAAATGGCCTCCATTTCTGGCCACTCGCCCTGACCAAGAGGGTGGTGCCCAGCAAGAAATTTGCAAGCTTTGCTGGATTGCTCCAAATCGAAAGCTACCACTTGTTGTTGTTCTATTTCTCTAGAGTCCCATCATGCTGTTCTCAGATTGCTAAAGTCCATACCTCCTCGGTGTGTTCTTATGGCTGCAGATCTTCACAGCACAGACGCTTTCTTCTGCATGCTGTTCTTTCCCAGTTCAGGGCTCCTTCAAGGCTCTCCCTGAATGGCTACGCCGCCCCCTTTTATCCCAGTTCTCTTCAATGCTCACAGCTGCAGCCCATCAAGGACAACCAGGACCTGTGGGGCAAAGCCTCTAGACAGATATTCAAATAGAATCCATTTCCTCTACTCTAGCCAGTAAGTACTACCCTACAAGTCCTCAGAACCCCAAAGGCCACCTTTCATCTGACACCCAGACCCTGGGGAAAGGACTTCTTTTTCCCATGGCAAATGGCCTCCCTTGGCAGCCACTCACCCTGGCAGAAAGTGGGAGCCTAGCTAGAATGATGCAATCGTTGCTGGATTTTTCCAAAAGAAAAGCTGGCAGCAACTAGGGCCCTGGAAGTACTTAGAGCCTCAAACGCCACCTTGAACATATTCCTGAGACCCTGGGGAAAGGACTTTGTTTTTCCCATGGAAAATGGCCTTCATTTGTGGCCACTCTGCCTGGCAGGCAGGGCAGTGCCAAGCCAGGAATCTACAAACTCTGCTGGATCCTTCCAGAACGAAAGCTGCCAGCAACTAGGACCCTGCAAGTCCTTACAGCCCCAGATGCCACCAGTCATCTGACACCCAGAGCCTGGGCCAATGACTTCGTTTTCCCCATGGAAAATGGCCTCCATTTCTGGCCACTCGCCCTGACCAAGAGGGTGGTGCCCAGCAAGAAATTTGCAAGCTTTGCTGGATTGCTCCAAATCTAAAGCTACCACTTGTTGTTCTTCTATTTCTCTAGAGTCCCATCATGCTGTTCTCAGATTGCTAAAGTCCATACCTCCTCGGTGTGTTCTTATGGCTGCAGATCTTCACAGCACAGACGCTTTCTTCTGCATGCTGTTCTTTCCCAGTTCAGGGCTCCTTCAAGGCTCTCCCTGAATGGCTACGCCGCCCCCTTTTATCCCAGTTCTCTTCAATGCTCACAGCTGCAGCCCATCAAGGACAACCAGGACCTGTGGGACAGATATTCAAATAGAATCCATTTCCTCTACTCTAGCCAGTAAGTACTACCCTACAAGTCCTCAGAACCCCAAAGGCCACCTTTCATCTGACACCCAGACCCTGGGGAAAGGACTTCTTTTTCCCATGGCAAATGGCCTCCCTTGGCAGCCACTCACCCTGGCAGAAAGTGGGAGCCTAGCTAGAATGATGCAATCGTTGCTGGATTTTTCCAAAAGAAAAGCTGGCAGCAACTAGGGCCCTGGAAGTACTTAGAGCCTCAAACGCCACCTTGAACATATTCCTGAGACCCTGGGGAAAGGACTTCGTTTTTCCCATGGGAAATGGCCTTCATTTGTGGCCACTTGGCCTGGCAGGCAGGGCAGTGCCAAGCCAGGAATCTACAAACTCTGCTGGATCCTTCCAGAACGAAAGCTGCCAGCAACTAGGACCCTGCAAGTCCTTAGAGCCCCAGACGCCACCTTTCATCTGACACCCAGAGCCTGGGCCAATGACTTCGTTTTCCCCATGGAAAATGGCCTCCATTTCTGGCCTCTCACCCTGACCAAGAGGGTGGTGCCCAGCAAGAAATTTGCAAGCTTTGCTGGATTGCTCCAAATCTAAAGCTACCACTTGTTGTTGTTCTATTTCTCTAGAGTCCCATCATGCTGTTCTCAGATTGCTAAAGTCCATACCTCCTCGGTGTGTTCTTATGGCTGCAGATCTTCACAGCACAGACGCTTTCTTCTGCATGCTGTTCTTTCCCAGTTCAGGGCTCCTTCAAGGCTCTCCCTGAATGGCTACGCCGCCCCCTTTTATCCCAGTTCTCTTCAATGCTCACAGCTGCAGCCCATCAAGGACAACCAGGACCTGTGGGACAGATATTCAAATAGAATCCATTTCCTCTACTCTAGCCAGTAAGTACTACCCTACAAGTCCTCAGAACCCCAAAGGCCACCTTTCATCTGACACCCAGACCCTGGGGAAAGGACTTCTTTTTCCCATGGCAAATGGCCTCCCTTGGCAGCCACTCACCCTGGCAGAAAGTGGGAGCCTAGCTAGAATGATGCAATCGTTGCTGGATTTTTCCAAAAGAAAAGCTGGCAGCAACTAGGGCCCTGGAAGTACTTAGAGCCTCAAACGCCACCTTGAACATATTCCTGAGACCCTGGGGAAAGGACTTCGTTTTTCCCATGGAAAATGGCCTTCATTTGTGGCCACTCTGCCTGGCAGGCAGGGCAGTGCCAAGCCAGGAATCTACAAACTCTGCTGGATCCTTCCAGAACGAAAGCTGCCAGCAACTAGGACCCTGCAAGTCCTTAGAGCCCCAGATGCCACCAGTCATCTGACACCCAGAGCCTGGGCCAATGACTTCGTTTTCCCCATGGAAAATGGCCTCCATTTCTGGCCACTCGCCCTGACCAAGAGGGTGGTGCCCAGCAAGAAATTTGCAAGCTTTGCTGGATTGCTCCAAATCTAAAGCTACCACTTGTTGTTCTTCTATTTCTCTAGAGTCCCATCATGCTGTTCTCAGATTGCTAAAGTCCATACCTCCTCGGTGTGTTCTTATGGCTGCAGATCTTCACAGCACAGACGCTTTCTTCTGCATGCTGTTCTTTCCCAGTTCAGGGCTCCTTCAAGGCTCTCCCTGAATGGCTACGCCGCCCCCTTTTATCCCAGTTCTCTTCAATGCTCACAGCTGCAGCCCATCAAGGACAACCAGGACCTGTGGGACAGATATTCAAATAGAATCCATTTCCTCTACTCTAGCCAGTAAGTACTACCCTACAAGTCCTCAGAACCCCAAAGGCCACCTTTCATCTGACACCCAGACCCTGGGGAAAGGACTTCTTTTTCCCATGGCAAATGGCCTCCCTTGGCAGCCACTCACCCTGGCAGAAAGTGGGAGCCTAGCTAGAATGATGCAATCGTTGCTGGATTTTTCCAAAAGAAAAGCTGGCAGCAACTAGGGCCCTGGAAGTACTTAGAGCCTCAAACGCCACCTTGAACATATTACTGAGACCCTGGGGAAAGGACTTCGTTTTTCCCATGGAAAATGGCCTTCATTTGTGGCCACTTGGCCTGGCAGGCAGGGCAGTGCCAAGCCAGGAATCTACAAACTCTGCTGGATCCTTCCAGAACGAAAGCTGCCAGCAACTAGGACCCTGCAAGTCCTTACAGCCCCAGATGCCACCAGTCATCTGACACCCAGAGCCTGGGCCAATGACTTCGTTTTCCCCATGGAAAATGGCCTCCATTTCTGGCCACTCGCCCTGACCAAGAGGGTGGTGCCCAGCAAGAAATTTGCAAGCTTTGCTGGATTGCTCCAAATCGAAACCTGCCACTTGTTGTTCTTCTATTTCTCTAGAGTCCCATCATGCTGTTCTCAGATTGCTAAAGTCCATACCTCCTCGGTGTGTTCTTATGGCTGCAGATCTTCACAGCACAGACGCTTTCTTCTGCATGCTGTTCTTTCCCAGTTCAGGGCTCCTTCAAGGCTCTCCCTGAATGGCTAAGCCGCCCCCTTTTATCCCAGTTCTCTTCAATGCTCACAGCTGCAGCCCATCAAGGACAACCAGGACCTGTGGGGCAAAGCCTCTAGACAGATATTCAAATAGAATCCATTTCCTCTACTCTAGCCAGTAAGTACTACCCTACAAGTCCTCAGAACCCCAAAGGCCACCTTTCATCTGACACCCAGACCCTGGGGAAAGGACTTCTTTTTCCCATGGCAAATGGCCTCCCTTGGCAGCCACTCACCCTGGCAGAAAGTGGGAGCCTAGCTAGAATGATGCAATCGTTGCTGGATTTTTCCAAAAGAAAAGCTGCCAGCAACTAGGGCCCTGGAAGTACTTAGAGCCTCAAACGCCACCTTGAACATATTCCTGAGACCCTGGGGAAAGGACTTCGTTTTTCCCATGGAAAATGGCCTTCATTTGTGGCCACTCTGCCTGGCAGGCAGGGCAGTGCCAAGCCAGGAATCTACAAACTCTGCTGGATCCTTCCAGAACGAAAGCTGCCAGCAACTAGGACCCTGCAAGTCCTTAGAGCCCCAGATGCCACCAGTCATCTGACACCCAGAGCCTGGGCCAATGACTTCGTTTTCCCCATGGAAAATGGCCTCCATTTCTGGCCACTCGCCCTGACCAAGAGGGTGGTGCCCAGCAAGAAATTTGCAAGCTTTGCTGGATTGCTCCAAATCGAAAGCTACCACTTGTTGTTGTTCTATTTCTCTAGAGTCCCATCATGCTGTTCTCAGCTTGCTAAAGTCCATACCTCCTCGGTGTGTTCTTATGGCTGCAGATCTTCACAGCACAGACGCTTTCTTCTGCATGCTGTTCTTTCCCAGTTCAGGGCTCCTTCAAGGCTCTCCCTGAATGGCTACGCCGCCCCCTTTTATCCCAGTTCTCTTCAATGCTCACAGCTGCAGCCCATCAAGGACAACCAGGACCTGTGGGGCAAAGCCTCTAGACAGATATTCAAATAGAATCCATTTCCTCTACTCTAGCCAGTAAGTACTACCCTACAAGTCCTCAGAACCCCAAAGGCCACCTTTCATCTGACACCCAGACCCTGGGGAAAGGACTTCTTTTTCCCATGGCAAATGGCCTCCCTTGGCAGCCACTCACCCTGGCAGAAAGTGGGAGCCTAGCTAGAATGATGCAATCGTTGCTGGATTTTTCCAAAAGAAAAGCTGGCAGCAACTAGGGCCCTGGAAGTACTTAGAGCCTCAAACGCCACCTTGAACATATTCCTGAGACCCTGGGGAAAGGACTTCGTTTTTCCCATGGGAAATGGCCTTCATTTCTGGCCACTTGGCCTGGCAGGCAGGGCAGTGCCAAGCCAGGAATCTACAAACTCTGCTGGATCCTTCCAGAACGAAAGCTGCCAGCAACTAGGACCCTGCAAGTCCTTAGAGCCCCAGATGCCACCAGTCATCTGACACCCAGAGCCTGGGCCAATGACTTCGTTTTCCCCATGGAAAATGGCCTCCATTTCTGGCCACTCGCCCTGACCAAGAGGGTGGTGCCCAGCAAGAAATTTGCAAGCTTTGCTGGATTGCTCCAAATCTAAAGCTACCACTTGTTGTTGTTCTATTTCTCTAGAGTCCCATCATGCTGTTCTCAGATTGCTAAAGTCCATACCTCCTCGGTGTGTTCTTATGGCTGCAGATCTTCACAGCACAGACGCTTTCTTCTGCATGCTGTTCTTTCCCAGTTCAGGGCTCCTTCAAGGCTCTCCCTGAATGGCTACGCCGCCCCCTTTTATCCCAGTTCTCTTCAATGCTCACAGCTGCAGCCCATCAAGGACAACCAGGACCTGTGGGACAGATATTCAAATAGAATCCATTTCCTCTACTCTAGCCAGTAAGTACTACCCTACAAGTCCTCAGAACCCCAAAGGCCACCTTTCATCTGACACCCAGACCCTGGGGAAAGGACTTCTTTTTCCCATGGCAAATGGCCTCCCTTGGCAGCCACTCACCCTGGCAGAAAGTGGGAGCCTAGCTAGAATGATGCAATCGTTGCTGGATTTTTCCAAAAGAAAAGCTGCCAGCAACTAGGGCCCTGGAAGTACTTAGAGCCTCAAACGCCACCTTGAACATATTCCTGAGACCCTGGGGAAAGGACTTCGTTTTTCCCATGGAAAATGGCCTTCATTTGTGGCCACTCTGCCTGGCAGGCAGGGCAGTGCCAAGCCAGGAATCTACAAACTCTGCTGGATCCTTCCAGAACGAAAGCTGCCAGCAACTAGGACCCTGCAAGTCCTTAGAGCCCCAGATGCCACCTGTCATCTGACACCCAGAGCCTGGGCCAATGACTTCGTTTTCCCCATGGAAAATGGCCTCCATTTCTGGCCACTCGCCCTGACCAAGAGGGTGGTGCCCAGCAAGAAATTTGCAAGCTTTGCTGGATTGCTCCAAATCTAAAGCTACCACTTGTTGTTGTTCTATTTCTCTAGAGTCCCATCATGCTGTTCTCAGATTGCTAAAGTCCATACCTCCTCGGTGTGTTCTTATGGCTGCAGATCTTCACAGCACAGACGCTTTCTTCTGCATGCTGTTCTTTCCCAGTTCAGGGCTCCTTCAAGGCTCTCCCTGAATGGCTACGCCGCCCCCTTTTATGCCAGTTCTCTTCAATGCTCACAGCTGCAGCCCATCAAGGACAACCAGGACCTGTGGGACAGATATTCAAATAGAATCCATTTCCTCTACTCTAGCCAGTAAGTACTACCCTACAAGTCCTCAGAACCCCAAAGGCCACCTTTCATCTGACACCCAGACCCTGGGGAAAGGACTTCTTTTTCCCATGGCAAATGGCCTCCCTTGGCAGCCACTCACCCTGGCAGAAAGTGGGAGCCTAGCTAGAATGATGCAATCGTTGCTGGATTTTTCCAAAAGAAAAGCTGCCAGCAACTAGGGCCCTGGAAGTACTTAGAGCCTCAAACGCCACCTTGAACATATTCCTGAGACCCTGGGGAAAGGACTTCGTTTTTCCCATGGAAAATGGCCTTCATTTGTGGCCACTTGGCCTGGCAGGCAGGGCAGTGCCAAGCCAGGAATCTACAAACTGTGCTGGATCCTTCCAGAACGAAAGCTGCCAGCAACTAGGACCCTGCAAGTCCTTAGAGCCCCAGACGCCACCTGTCATCTGACACCCAGAGCCTGGGCCAATGACTTCGTTTTCCCCATGGAAAATGGCCTCCATTTCTGGCCACTCGCCCTGACCAAGAGGGTGGTGCCCAGCAAGAAATTTGCAAGCTTTGCTGGATTGCTCCAAATCGAAAGCTGCCACTTGTTGTTGTTCTATTTCTCTAGAGTCCCATCATGCTGTTCTCAGATTGCTAAAGTCCATACCTCCTCGGTGTGTTCTTATGGCTGCAGATCTTCACAGCACAGACGCTTTCTTCTGCATGCTGTTCTTTCCCAGTTCAGGGCTCCTTCAAGGCTCTCCCTGAATGGCTACGCCGCCCCCTTTTATCCCAGTTCTCTTCAATGCTCACAGCTGCAGCCCATCAAGGACAACCAGGACCTGTGGGACAGATATTCAAATAGAATCCATTTCCTCTACTCTAGCCAGTAAGTACTACCCTACAAGTCCTCAGAACCCCAAAGGCCACCTTTCATCTGACACCCAGACCCTGGGGAAAGGACTTCTTTTTCCCATGGCAAATGGCCTCCCTTGGCAGCCACTCACCCTGGCAGAAAGTGGGAGCCTAGCTAGAATGATGCAATCGTTGCTGGATTTTTCCAAAAGAAAAGCTGCCAGCAACTAGGGCCCTGGAAGTACTTAGAGCCTCAAACGCCACCTTGAACATATTCCTGAGACCCTGGGGAAAGGACTTCGTTTTTCCCATGGAAAATGGCCTTCATTTGTGGCCACTCTGCCTGGCAGGCAGGGCAGTGCCAAGCCAGGAATCTACAAACTCTGCTGGATCCTTCCAGAACGAAAGCTGCCAGCAACTAGGACCCTGCAAGTCCTTAGAGCCCCAGATGCCACCTGTCATCTGACACCCAGAGCCTGGGCCAATGACTTCGTTTTCCCCATGGAAAATGGCCTCCATTTCTGGCCACTCGCCCTGACCAAGAGGGTGGTGCCCAGCAAGAAATTTGCAAGCTTTGCTGGATTGCTCCAAATCTAAAGCTACCACTTGTTGTTCTTCTATTTCTCTAGAGTCCCATCATGCTGTTCTCAGATTGCTAAAGTCCATACCTCCTCGGTGTGTTCTTATGGCTGCAGATCTTCACAGCACAGACGCTTTCTTCTGCATGCTGTTCTTTCCCAGTTCAGGGCTCCTTCAAGGCTCTCCCTGAATGGCTACGCCGCCCCCTTTTATCCCAGTTCTCTTCAATGCTCACAGCTGCAGCCCATCAAGGACAACCAGGACCTGTGGGACAGATATTCAAATAGAATCCATTTCCTCTACTCTAGCCAGTAAGTACTACCCTACAAGTCCTCAGAACCCCAAAGGCCACCTTTCATCTGACACCCAGACCCTGGGGAAAGGACTTCTTTTTCCCATGGCAAATGGCCTCCCTTGGCAGCCACTCACCCTGGCAGAAAGTGGGAGCCTAGCTAGAATGATGCAATCGTTGCTGGATTTTTCCAAAAGAAAAGCTGCCAGCAACTAGGGCCCTGGAAGTACTTAGAGCCTCAAACGCCACCTTGAACATATTCCTGAGACCCTGGGGAAAGGACTTCGTTTTTCCCATGGAAAATGGCCTTCATTTGTGGCCACTTGGCCTGGCAGGCAGGGCAGTGCCAAGCCAGGAATCTACAAACTGTGCTGGATCCTTCCAGAACGAAAGCTGCCAGCAACTAGGACCCTGCAAGTCCTTAGAGCCCCAGACGCCACCTGTCATCTGACACCCAGAGCCTGGGCCAATGACTTCGTTTTCCCCATGGAAAATGGCCTCCATTTCTGGCCACTCGCCCTGACCAAGAGGGTGGTGCCCAGCAAGAAATTTGCAAGCTTTGCTGGATTGCTCCAAATCGAAAGCTGCCACTTGTTGTTGTTCTATTTCTCTAGAGTCCCATCATGCTGTTCTCAGATTGCTAAAGTCCATACCTCCTCGGTGTGTTCTTATGGCTGCAGATCTTCACAGCACAGACGCTTTCTTCTGCATGCTGTTCTTTCCCAGTTCAGGGCTCCTTCAAGGCTCTCCCTGAATGGCTACGCCGCCCCCTTTTATCCCAGTTCTCTTCAATGCTCACAGCTGCAGCCCATCAAGGACAACCAGGACCTGTGGGGCAAAGCCTCTAGACAGATATTCAAATAGAATCCATTTCCTCTACTCTAGCCAGTAAGTACTACCCTACAAGTCCTCAGAACCCCAAAGGCCACCTTTCATCTGACACCCAGACCCTGGGGAAAGGACTTCTTTTTCCCATGGCAAATGGCCTCCCTTGGCAGCCACTCACCCTGGCAGAAAGTGGGAGCCTAGCTAGAATGATGCAATCGTTGCTGGATTTTTCCAAAAGAAAAGCTGCCAGCAACTAGGGCCCTGGAAGTACTTAGAGCCTCAAACGCCACCTTGAACATATTCCTGAGACCCTGGGGAAAGGACTTCGTTTTTCCCATGGAAAATGGCCTTCATTTGTGGCCACTTGGCCTGGCAGGCAGGGCAGTGCCAAGCCAGGAATCTACAAACTGTGCTGGATCCTTCCAGAACGAAAGCTGCCAGCAACTAGGACCCTGCAAGTCCTTAGAGCCCCAGATGCCACCAGTCATCTGACACCCAGAGCCTGGGCCAATGACTTCGTTTTCCCCATGGAAAATGGCCTCCATTTCTGGCCACTCGCCCTGACCAAGAGGGTGGTGCCCAGCAAGAAATTTGCAAGCTTTGCTGGATTGCTCCAAATCGAAAGCTACCACTTGTTGTTCTTCTATTTCTCTAGAGTCCCATCATGCTGTTCTCAGATTGCTAAAGTCCATACCTCCTCGGTGTGTTCTTATGGCTGCAGATCTTCACAGCACAGACGCTTTCTTCTGCATGCTGTTCTTTCCCAGTTCAGGGCTCCTTCAAGGCTCTCCCTGAATGGCTACGCCGCCCCCTTTTATCCCAGTTCTCTTCAATGCTCACAGCTGCAGCCCATCAAGGACAACCAGGACCTGTGGGGCAAAGCCTCTAGACAGATATTCAAATAGAATCCATTTCCTCTACTCTAGCCAGTAAGTACTACCCTACAAGTCCTCAGAACCCCAAAGGCCACCTTTCATCTGACACCCAGACCCTGGGGAAAGGACTTCTTTTTCCCATGGCAAATGGCCTCCCTTGGCAGCCACTCACCCTGGCAGAAAGTGGGAGCCTAGCTAGAATGATGCAATCGTTGCTGGATTTTTCCAAAAGAAAAGCTGGCAGCAACTAGGGCCCTGGAAGTACTTAGAGCCTCAAACGCCACCTTGAACATATTACTGAGACCCTGGGGAAAGGACTTCGTTTTTCCCATGGAAAATGGCCTTCATTTCTGGCCACTCTGCCTGGCAGGCAGGGCAGTGCCAAGCCAGGAATCTACAAACTGTGCTGGATCCTTCCAGAACGAAAGCTGCCAGCAACTAGGACCCTGCAAGTCCTTAGAGCCCCAGATGCCACCAGTCATCTGACACCCAGAGCCTGGGCCAATGACTTCGTTTTCCCCATGGAAAATGGCCTCCATTTCTGGCCACTCGCCCTGACCAAGAGGGTGGTGCCCAGCAAGAAATTTGCAAGCTTTGCTGGATTGCTCCAAATCTAAAGCTACCACTTGTTGTTGTTCTATTTCTCTAGAGTCCCATCATGCTGTTCTCAGATTGCTAAAGTCCATACCTCCTCGGTGTGTTCTTATGGCTGCAGATCTTCACAGCACAGACGCTTTCTTCTGCATGCTGTTCTTTCCCAGTTCAGGGCTCCTTCAAGGCTCTCCCTGAATGGCTACGCCGCCCCCTTTTATCCCAGTTCTCTTCAATGCTCACAGCTGCAGCCCATCAAGGACAACCAGGACCTGTGGGACAGATATTCAAATAGAATCCATTTCCTCTACTCTAGCCAGTAAGTACTACCCTACAAGTCCTCAGAACCCCAAAGGCCACCTTTCATCTGACACCCAGACCCTGGGGAAAGGACTTCTTTTTCCCATGGCAAATGGCCTCCCTTGGCAGCCACTCACCCTGGCAGAAAGTGGGAGCCTAGCTAGAATGATGCAATCGTTGCTGGATTTTTCCAAAAGAAAAGCTGGCAGCAACTAGGGCCCTGGAAGTACTTAGAGCCTCAAACGCCACCTTGAACATATTCCTGAGACCCTGGGGAAAGGACTTCGTTTTTCCCATGGAAAATGGCCTTCATTTGTGGCCACTTGGCCTGGCAGGCAGGGCAGTGCCAAGCCAGGAATCTACAAACTGTGCTGGATCCTTCCAGAACGAAAGCTGCCAGCAACTAGGACCCTGCAAGTCCTTAGAGCCCCAGACGCCACCTGTCATCTGACACCCAGAGCCTGGGCCAATGACTTCGTTTTCCCCATGGAAAATGGCCTCCATTTCTGGCCACTCGCCCTGACCAAGAGGGTGGTGCCCAGCAAGAAATTTGCAAGCTTTGCTGGATTGCTCCAAATCGAAACCTGCCACTTGTTGTTGTTCTATTTCTCTAGAGTCCCATAATGCTGTTCTCAGATTGCTAAAGTCCATACCTCCTCGGTGTGTTCTTATGGCTGCAGATCTTCACAGCACAGACGCTTTCTTCTGCATGCTGTTCTTTCCCAGTTCAGGGCTCCTTCAAGGCTCTCCCTGAATGGCTACGCCGCCCCCTTTTATCCCAGTTCTCTTCAATGCTCACAGCTGCAGCCCATCAAGGACAACCAGGACCTGTGGGGCAAAGCCTCTAGACAGATATTCAAATAGAATCCATTTCCTCTACTCTAGCCAGTAAGTACTACCCTACAAGTCCTCAGAACCCCAAAGGCCACCTTTCATCTGACACCCAGACCCTGGGGAAAGGACTTCTTTTTCCCATGGCAAATGGCCTCCCTTGGCAGCCACTCACCCTGGCAGAAAGTGGGAGCCTAGCTAGAATGATGCAATCGTTGCTGGATTTTTCCAAAAGAAAAGCTGGCAGCAACTAGGGCCCTGGAAGTACTTAGAGCCTCAAACGCCACCTTGAACATATTACTGAGACCCTGGGGAAAGGACTTCGTTTTTCCCATGGAAAATGGCCTTCATTTGTGGCCACTTGGCCTGGCAGGCAGGGCAGTGCCAAGCCAGGAATCTACAAACTGTGCTGGATCCTTCCAGAACGAAAGCTGCCAGCAACTAGGACCCTGCAAGTCCTTAGAGCCCCAGATGCCACCAGTCATCTGACACCCAGAGCCTGGGCCAATGACTTCGTTTTCCCCATGGAAAATGGCCTCCATTTCTGGCCACTCGCCCTGACCAAGAGGGTGGTGCCCAGCAAGAAATTTGCAAGCTTTGCTGGATTGCTCCAAATCGAAAGCTACCACTTGTTGTTGTTCTATTTCTCTAGAGTCCCATCATGCTGTTCTCAGATTGCTAAAGTCCATACCTCCTCGGTGTGTTCTTATGGCTGCAGATCTTCACAGCACAGACGCTTTCTTCTGCATGCTGTTCTTTCCCAGTTCAGGGCTCCTTCAAGGCTCTCCCTGAATGGCTACGCCGCCCCCTTTTATCCCAGTTCTCTTCAATGCTCACAGCTGCAGCCCATCAAGGACAACCAGGACCTGTGGGGCAAAGCCTCTAGACAGATATTCAAATAGAATCCATTTCCTCTACTCTAGCCAGTAAGTACTACCCTACAAGTCCTCAGAACCCCAAAGGCCACCTTTCATCTGACACCCAGACCCTGGGGAAAGGACTTCTTTTTCCCATGGCAAATGGCCTCCCTTGGCAGCCACTCACCCTGGCAGAAAGTGGGAGCCTAGCTAGAATGATGCAATCGTTGCTGGATTTTTCCAAAAGAAAAGCTGGCAGCAACTAGGGCCCTGGAAGTACTTAGAGCCTCAAACGCCACCTTGAACATATTACTGAGACCCTGGGGAAAGGACTTCGTTTTTCCCATGGAAAATGGCCTTCATTTCTGGCCACTCTGCCTGGCAGGCAGGGCAGTGCCAAGCCAGGAATCTACAAACTGTGCTGGATCCTTCCAGAACGAAAGCTGCCAGCAACTAGGACCCTGCAAGTCCTTACAGCCCCAGATGCCACCAGTCATCTGACACCCAGAGCCTGGGCCAATGACTTCGTTTTCCCCATGGAAAATGGCCTCCATTTCTGGCCACTCGCCCTGACCAAGAGGGTGGTGCCCAGCAAGAAATTTGCAAGCTTTGCTGGATTGCTCCAAATCGAAAGCTGCCACTTGTTGTTCTTCTATTTCTCTAGAGTCCCATCATGCTGTTCTCAGATTGCTAAAGTCCATACCTCCTCGGTGTGTTCTTATGGCTGCAGATCTTCACAGCACAGACGCTTTCTTCTGCATGCTGTTCTTTCCCAGTTCAGGGCTCCTTCAAGGCTCTCCCTGAATGGCTAAGCCGCCCCCTTTTATCCCAGTTCTCTTCAATGCTCACAGCTGCAGCCCATCAAGGACAACCAGGACCTGTGGGACAGATATTCAAATAGAATCCATTTCCTCTACTCTAGCCAGTAAGTACTACCCTACAAGTCCTCAGAACCCCAAAGGCCACCTTTCATCTGACACCCAGACCCTGGGGAAAGGACTTCTTTTTCCCATGGCAAATGGCCTCCCTTGGCAGCCACTCACCCTGGCAGAAAGTGGGAGCCTAGCTAGAATGATGCAATCGTTGCTGGATTTTTCCAAAAGAAAAGCTGGCAGCAACTAGGGCCCTGGAAGTACTTAGAGCCTCAAACGCCACCTTGAACATATTACTGAGACCCTGGGGAAAGGACTTCGTTTTTCCCATGGAAAATGGCCTTCATTTGTGGCCACTTGGCCTGGCAGGCAGGGCAGTGCCAAGCCAGGAATCTACAAACTGTGCTGGATCCTTCCAGAACGAAAGCTGCCAGCAACTAGGACCCTGCAAGTCCTTAGAGCCCCAGATGCCACCAGTCATCTGACACCCAGAGCCTGGGCCAATGACTTCGTTTTCCCCATGGAAAATGGCCTCCATTTCTGGCCACTCGCCCTGACCAAGAGGGTGGTGCCCAGCAAGAAATTTGCAAGCTTTGCTGGATTGCTCCAAATCGAAAGCTACCACTTGTTGTTGTTCTATTTCTCTAGAGTCCCATCATGCTGTTCTCAGATTGCTAAAGTCCATACCTCCTCGGTGTGTTCTTATGGCTGCAGATCTTCACAGCACAGACGCTTTCTTCTGCATGCTGTTCTTTCCCAGTTCAGGGCTCCTTCAAGGCTCTCCCTGAATGGCTACGCCGCCCCCTTTTATCCCAGTTCTCTTCAATGCTCACAGCTGCAGCCCATCAAGGACAACCAGGACCTGTGGGGCAAAGCCTCTAGACAGATATTCAAATAGAATCCATTTCCTCTACTCTAGCCAGTAAGTACTACCCTACAAGTCCTCAGAACCCCAAAGGCCACCTTTCATCTGACACCCAGACCCTGGGGAAAGGACTTCTTTTTCCCATGGCAAATGGCCTCCCTTGGCAGCCACTCACCCTGGCAGAAAGTGGGAGCCTAGCTAGAATGATGCAATCGTTGCTGGATTTTTCCAAAAGAAAAGCTGGCAGCAACTAGGGCCCTGGAAGTACTTAGAGCCTCAAACGCCACCTTGAACATATTACTGAGACCCTGGGGAAAGGACTTCGTTTTTCCCATGGAAAATGGCCTTCATTTCTGGCCACTCTGCCTGGCAGGCAGGGCAGTGCCAAGCCAGGAATCTACAAACTGTGCTGGATCCTTCCAGAACGAAAGCTGCCAGCAACTAGGACCCTGCAAGTCCTTACAGCCCCAGATGCCACCAGTCATCTGACACCCAGAGCCTGGGCCAATGACTTCGTTTTCCCCATGGAAAATGGCCTCCATTTCTGGCCACTCGCCCTGACCAAGAGGGTGGTGCCCAGCAAGAAATTTGCAAGCTTTGCTGGATTGCTCCAAATCGAAAGCTGCCACTTGTTGTTCTTCTATTTCTCTAGAGTCCCATCATGCTGTTCTCAGATTGCTAAAGTCCATACCTCCTCGGTGTGTTCTTATGGCTGCAGATCTTCACAGCACAGACGCTTTCTTCTGCATGCTGTTCTTTCCCAGTTCAGGGCTCCTTCAAGGCTCTCCCTGAATGGCTAAGCCGCCCCCTTTTATCCCAGTTCTCTTCAATGCTCACAGCTGCAGCCCATCAAGGACAACCAGGACCTGTGGGGCAAAGCCTCTAGACAGATATTCAAATAGAATCCATTTCCTCTACTCTAGCCAGTAAGTACTACCCTACAAGTCCTCAGAACCCCAAAGGCCACCTTTCATCTGACACCCAGACCCTGGGGAAAGGACTTCTTTTTCCCATGGCAAATGGCCTCCCTTGGCAGCCACTCACCCTGGCAGAAAGTGGGAGCCTAGCTAGAATGATGCAATCGTTGCTGGATTTTTCCAAAAGAAAAGCTGGCAGCAACTAGGGCCCTGGAAGTACTTAGAGCCTCAAACGCCACCTTGAACATATTACTGAGACCCTGGGGAAAGGACTTCGTTTTTCCCATGGAAAATGGCCTTCATTTGTGGCCACTTGGCCTGGCAGGCAGGGCAGTGCCAAGCCAGGAATCTACAAACTGTGCTGGATCCTTCCAGAACGAAAGCTGCCAGCAACTAGGACCCTGCAAGTCCTTACAGCCCCAGATGCCACCAGTCATCTGACACCCAGAGCCTGGGCCAATGACTTCGTTTTCCCCATGGAAAATGGCCTCCATTTCTGGCCACTCGCCCTGACCAAGAGGGTGGTGCCCAGCAAGAAATTTGCAAGCTTTGCTGGATTGCTCCAAATCGAAAGCTACCACTTGTTGTTGTTCTATTTCTCTAGAGTCCCATCATGCTGTTCTCAGATTGCTAAAGTCCATACCTCCTCGGTGTGTTCTTATGGCTGCAGATCTTCACAGCACAGACGCTTTCTTCTGCATGCTGTTCTTTCCCAGTTCAGGGCTCCTTCAAGGCTCTCCCTGAATGGCTACGCCGCCCCCTTTTATCCCAGTTCTCTTCAATGCTCACAGCTGCAGCCCATCAAGGACAACCAGGACCTGTGGGGCAAAGCCTCTAGACAGATATTCAAATAGAATCCATTTCCTCTACTCTAGCCAGTAAGTACTACCCTACAAGTCCTCAGAACCCCAAAGGCCACCTTTCATCTGACACCCAGACCCTGGGGAAAGGACTTCTTTTTCCCATGGCAAATGGCCTCCCTTGGCAGCCACTCACCCTGGCAGAAAGTGGGAGCCTAGCTAGAATGATGCAATCGTTGCTGGATTTTTCCAAAAGAAAAGCTGGCAGCAACTAGGGCCCTGGAAGTACTTAGAGCCTCAAACGCCACCTTGAACATATTCCTGAGACCCTGGGGAAAGGACTTCGTTTTTCCCATGGGAAATGGCCTTCATTTGTGGCCACTTGGCCTGGCAGGCAGGGCAGTGCCAAGCCAGGAATCTACAAACTATGCTGGATCCTTCCAGAACGAAAGCTGCCAGCAACTAGGACCCTGCAAGTCCTTAGAGCCCCAGACGCCACCTTTCATCTGACACCCAGAGCCTGGGCCAATGACTTCGTTTTCCCCATGGAAAATGGCCTCCATTTCTGGCCTCTCACCCTGACCAAGAGGGTGGTGCCCAGCAAGAAATTTGCAAGCTTTGCTGGATTGCTCCAAATCTAAAGCTACCACTTGTTGTTGTTCTATTTCTCTAGAGTCCCATCATGCTGTTCTCAGATTGCTAAAGTCCATACCTCCTCGGTGTGTTCTTATGGCTGCAGATCTTCACAGCACAGACGCTTTCTTCTGCATGCTGTTCTTTCCCAGTTCAGGGCTCCTTCAAGGCTCTCCCTGAATGGCTACGCCGCCCCCTTTTATCCCAGTTCTCTTCAATGCTCACAGCTGCAGCCCATCAAGGACAACCAGGACCTGTGGGACAGATATTCAAATAGAATCCATTTCCTCTACTCTAGCCAGTAAGTACTACCCTACAAGTCCTCAGAACCCCAAAGGCCACCTTTCATCTGACACCCAGACCCTGGGGAAAGGACTTCTTTTTCCCATGGCAAATGGCCTCCCTTGGCAGCCACTCACCCTGGCAGAAAGTGGGAGCCTAGCTAGAATGATGCAATCGTTGCTGGATTTTTCCAAAAGAAAAGCTGGCAGCAACTAGGGCCCTGGAAGTACTTAGAGCCTCAAACGCCACCTTGAACATATTCCTGAGACCCTGGGGAAAGGACTTCGTTTTTCCCATGGAAAATGGCCTTCATTTGTGGCCACTCTGCCTGGCAGGCAGGGCAGTGCCAAGCCAGGAATCTACAAACTCTGCTGGATCCTTCCAGAACGAAAGCTGCCAGCAACTAGGACCCTGCAAGTCCTTAGAGCCCCAGATGCCACCAGTCATCTGACACCCAGAGCCTGGGCCAATGACTTCGTTTTCCCCATGGAAAATGGCCTCCATTTCTGGCCACTCGCCCTGACCAAGAGGGTGGTGCCCAGCAAGAAATTTGCAAGCTTTGCTGGATTGCTCCAAATCGAAAGCTACCACTTGTTGTTCTTCTATTTCTCTAGAGTCCCATCATGCTGTTCTCAGATTGCTAAAGTCCATACCTCCTCGGTGTGTTCTTATGGCTGCAGATCTTCACAGCACAGACGCTTTCTTCTGCATGCTGTTCTTTCCCAGTTCAGGGCTCCTTCAAGGCTCTCCCTGAATGGCTACGCCGCCCCCTTTTATCCCAGTTCTCTTCAATGCTCACAGCTGCAGCCCATCAAGGACAACCAGGACCTGTGGGACAGATATTCAAATAGAATCCATTTCCTCTACTCTAGCCAGTAAGTACTACCCTACAAGTCCTCAGAACCCCAAAGGCCACCTTTCATCTGACACCCAGACCCTGGGGAAAGGACTTCTTTTTCCCATGGCAAATGGCCTCCCTTGGCAGCCACTCACCCTGGCAGAAAGTGGGAGCCTAGCTAGAATGATGCAATCGTTGCTGGATTTTTCCAAAAGAAAAGCTGGCAGCAACTAGGGCCCTGGAAGTACTTAGAGCCTCAAACGCCACCTTGAACATATTACTGAGACCCTGGGGAAAGGACTTCGTTTTTCCCATGGAAAATGGCCTTCATTTGTGGCCACTTGGCCTGGCAGGCAGGGCAGTGCCAAGCCAGGAATCTACAAACTCTGCTGGATCCTTCCAGAACGAAAGCTGCCAGCAACTAGGACCCTGCAAGTCCTTAGAGCCCCAGATGCCACCAGTCATCTGACACCCAGAGCCTGGGCCAATGACTTCGTTTTCCCCATGGAAAATGGCCTCCATTTCTGGCCACTCGCCCTGACCAAGAGGGTGGTGCCCAGCAAGAAATTTGCAAGCTTTGCTGGATTGCTCCAAATCGAAACCTGCCACTTGTTGTTCTTCTATTTCTCTAGAGTCCCATCATGCTGTTCTCAGATTGCTAAAGTCCATACCTCCTCGGTGTGTTCTTATGGCTGCAGATCTTCACAGCACAGACGCTTTCTTCTGCATGCTGTTCTTTCCCAGTTCAGGGCTCCTTCAAGGCTCTCCCTGAATGGCTACGCCGCCCCCTTTTATCCCAGTTCTCTTCAATGCTCACAGCTGCAGCCCATCAAGGACAACCAGGACCTGTGGGACAGATATTCAAATAGAATCCATTTCCTCTACTCTAGCCAGTAAGTACTACCCTACAAGTCCTCAGAACCCCAAAGGCCACCTTTCATCTGACACCCAGACCCTGGGGAAAGGACTTCTTTTTCCCATGGCAAATGGCCTCCCTTGGCAGCCACTCACCCTGGCAGAAAGTGGGAGCCTAGCTAGAATGATGCAATCGTTGCTGGATTTTTCCAAAAGAAAAGCTGGCAGCAACTAGGGCCCTGGAAGTACTTAGAGCCTCAAACGCCACCTTGAACATATTACTGAGACCCTGGGGAAAGGACTTCGTTTTTCCCATGGAAAATGGCCTTCATTTCTGGCCACTCTGCCTGGCAGGCAGGGCAGTGCCAAGCCAGGAATCTACAAACTCTGCTGGATCCTTCCAGAACGAAAGCTGCCAGCAACTAGGACCCTGCAAGTCCTTAGAGCCCCAGATGCCACCTGTCATCTGACACCCAGAGCCTGGGCCAATGACTTCGTTTTCCCCATGGAAAATGGCCTCCATTTCTGGCCACTCGCCCTGACCAAGAGGGTGGTGCCCAGCAAGAAATTTGCAAGCTTTGCTGGATTGCTCCAAATCTAAAGCTACCACTTGTTGTTGTTCTATTTCTCTAGAGTCCCATCATGCTGTTCTCAGATTGCTAAAGTCCATACCTCCTCGGTGTGTTCTTATGGCTGCAGATCTTCACAGCACAGACGCTTTCTTCTGCATGCTGTTCTTTCCCAGTTCAGGGCTCCTTCAAGGCTCTCCCTGAATGGCTACGCCGCCCCCTTTTATGCCAGTTCTCTTCAATGCTCACAGCTGCAGCCCATCAAGGACAACCAGGACCTGTGGGACAGATATTCAAATAGAATCCATTTCCTCTACTCTAGCCAGTAAGTACTACCCTACAAGTCCTCAGAACCCCAAAGGCCACCTTTCATCTGACACCCAGACCCTGGGGAAAGGACTTCTTTTTCCCATGGCAAATGGCCTCCCTTGGCAGCCACTCACCCTGGCAGAAAGTGGGAGCCTAGCTAGAATGATGCAATCGTTGCTGGATTTTTCCAAAAGAAAAGCTGGCAGCAACTAGGGCCCTGGAAGTACTTAGAGCCTCAAACGCCACCTTGAACATATTCCTGAGACCCTGGGGAAAGGACTTTGTTTTTCCCATGGAAAATGGCCTTCATTTGTGGCCACTCTGCCTGGCAGGCAGGGCAGTGCCAAGCCAGGAATCTACAAACTCTGCTGGATCCTTCCAGAACGAAAGCTGCCAGCAACTAGGACCCTGCAAGTCCTTACAGCCCCAGATGCCACCAGTCATCTGACACCCAGAGCCTGGGCCAATGACTTCGTTTTCCCCATGGAAAATGGCCTCCATTTCTGGCCACTCGCCCTGACCAAGAGGGTGGTGCCCAGCAAGAAATTTGCAAGCTTTGCTGGATTGCTCCAAATCTAAAGCTACCACTTGTTGTTCTTCTATTTCTCTAGAGTCCCATCATGCTGTTCTCAGATTGCTAAAGTCCATACCTCCTCGGTGTGTTCTTATGGCTGCAGATCTTCACAGCACAGACGCTTTCTTCTGCATGCTGTTCTTTCCCAGTTCAGGGCTCCTTCAAGGCTCTCCCTGAATGGCTACGCCGCCCCCTTTTATCCCAGTTCTCTTCAATGCTCACAGCTGCAGCCCATCAAGGACAACCAGGACCTGTGGGACAGATATTCAAATAGAATCCATTTCCTCTACTCTAGCCAGTAAGTACTACCCTACAAGTCCTCAGAACCCCAAAGGCCACCTTTCATCTGACACCCAGACCCTGGGGAAAGGACTTCTTTTTCCCATGGCAAATGGCCTCCCTTGGCAGCCACTCACCCTGGCAGAAAGTGGGAGCCTAGCTAGAATGATGCAATCGTTGCTGGATTTTTCCAAAAGAAAAGCTGGCAGCAACTAGGGCCCTGGAAGTACTTAGAGCCTCAAACGCCACCTTGAACATATTCCTGAGACCCTGGGGAAAGGACTTCGTTTTTCCCATGGGAAATGGCCTTCATTTGTGGCCACTTGGCCTGGCAGGCAGGGCAGTGCCAAGCCAGGAATCTACAAACTATGCTGGATCCTTCCAGAACGAAAGCTGCCAGCAACTAGGACCCTGCAAGTCCTTAGAGCCCCAGACGCCACCTTTCATCTGACACCCAGAGCCTGGGCCAATGACTTCGTTTTCCCCATGGAAAATGGCCTCCATTTCTGGCCTCTCACCCTGACCAAGAGGGTGGTGCCCAGCAAGAAATTTGCAAGCTTTGCTGGATTGCTCCAAATCTAAAGCTACCACTTGTTGTTGTTCTATTTCTCTAGAGTCCCATCATGCTGTTCTCAGATTGCTAAAGTCCATACCTCCTCGGTGTGTTCTTATGGCTGCAGATCTTCACAGCACAGACGCTTTCTTCTGCATGCTGTTCTTTCCCAGTTCAGGGCTCCTTCAAGGCTCTCCCTGAATGGCTACGCCGCCCCCTTTTATCCCAGTTCTCTTCAATGCTCACAGCTGCAGCCCATCAAGGACAACCAGGACCTGTGGGACAGATATTCAAATAGAATCCATTTCCTCTACTCTAGCCAGTAAGTACTACCCTACAAGTCCTCAGAACCCCAAAGGCCACCTTTCATCTGACACCCAGACCCTGGGGAAAGGACTTCTTTTTCCCATGGCAAATGGCCTCCCTTGGCAGCCACTCACCCTGGCAGAAAGTGGGAGCCTAGCTAGAATGATGCAATCGTTGCTGGATTTTTCCAAAAGAAAAGCTGGCAGCAACTAGGGCCCTGGAAGTACTTAGAGCCTCAAACGCCACCTTGAACATATTCCTGAGACCCTGGGGAAAGGACTTCGTTTTTCCCATGGAAAATGGCCTTCATTTGTGGCCACTCTGCCTGGCAGGCAGGGCAGTGCCAAGCCAGGAATCTACAAACTCTGCTGGATCCTTCCAGAACGAAAGCTGCCAGCAACTAGGACCCTGCAAGTCCTTAGAGCCCCAGATGCCACCAGTCATCTGACACCCAGAGCCTGGGCCAATGACTTCGTTTTCCCCATGGAAAATGGCCTCCATTTCTGGCCACTCGCCCTGACCAAGAGGGTGGTGCCCAGCAAGAAATTTGCAAGCTTTGCTGGATTGCTCCAAATCTAAAGCTACCACTTGTTGTTCTTCTATTTCTCTAGAGTCCCATCATGCTGTTCTCAGATTGCTAAAGTCCATACCTCCTCGGTGTGTTCTTATGGCTGCAGATCTTCACAGCACAGACGCTTTCTTCTGCATGCTGTTCTTTCCCAGTTCAGGGCTCCTTCAAGGCTCTCCCTGAATGGCTACGCCGCCCCCTTTTATCCCAGTTCTCTTCAATGCTCACAGCTGCAGCCCATCAAGGACAACCAGGACCTGTGGGACAGATATTCAAATAGAATCCATTTCCTCTACTCTAGCCAGTAAGTACTACCCTACAAGTCCTCAGAACCCCAAAGGCCACCTTTCATCTGACACCCAGACCCTGGGGAAAGGACTTCTTTTTCCCATGGCAAATGGCCTCCCTTGGCAGCCACTCACCCTGGCAGAAAGTGGGAGCCTAGCTAGAATGATGCAATCGTTGCTGGATTTTTCCAAAAGAAAAGCTGGCAGCAACTAGGGCCCTGGAAGTACTTAGAGCCTCAAACGCCACCTTGAACATATTACTGAGACCCTGGGGAAAGGACTTCGTTTTTCCCATGGAAAATGGCCTTCATTTGTGGCCACTCTGCCTGGCAGGCAGGGCAGTGCCAAGCCAGGAATCTACAAACTCTGCTGGATCCTTCCAGAACGAAAGCTGCCAGCAACTAGGACCCTGCAAGTCCTTAGAGCCCCAGATGCCACCTGTCATCTGACACCCAGAGCCTGGGCCAATGACTTCGTTTTCCCCATGGAAAATGGCCTCCATTTCTGGCCACTCGCCCTGACCAAGAGGGTGGTGCCCAGCAAGAAATTTGCAAGCTTTGCTGGATTGCTCCAAATCTAAAGCTACCACTTGTTGTTGTTCTATTTCTCTAGAGTCCCATCATGCTGTTCTCAGATTGCTAAAGTCCATACCTCCTCGGTGTGTTCTTATGGCTGCAGATCTTCACAGCACAGACGCTTTCTTCTGCATGCTGTTCTTTCCCAGTTCAGGGCTCCTTCAAGGCTCTCCCTGAATGGCTACGCCGCCCCCTTTTATGCCAGTTCTCTTCAATGCTCACAGCTGCAGCCCATCAAGGACAACCAGGACCTGTGGGACAGATATTCAAATAGAATCCATTTCCTCTACTCTAGCCAGTAAGTACTACCCTACAAGTCCTCAGAACCCCAAAGGCCACCTTTCATCTGACACCCAGACCCTGGGGAAAGGACTTCTTTTTCCCATGGCAAATGGCCTCCCTTGGCAGCCACTCACCCTGGCAGAAAGTGGGAGCCTAGCTAGAATGATGCAATCGTTGCTGGATTTTTCCAAAAGAAAAGCTGCCAGCAACTAGGGCCCTGGAAGTACTTAGAGCCTCAAACGCCACCTTGAACATATTCCTGAGACCCTGGGGAAAGGACTTCGTTTTTCCCATGGAAAATGGCCTTCATTTGTGGCCACTTGGCCTGGCAGGCAGGGCAGTGCCAAGCCAGGAATCTACAAACTGTGCTGGATCCTTCCAGAACGAAAGCTGCCAGCAACTAGGACCCTGCAAGTCCTTAGAGCCCCAGACGCCACCTGTCATCTGACACCCAGAGCCTGGGCCAATGACTTCGTTTTCCCCATGGAAAATGGCCTCCATTTCTGGCCACTCGCCCTGACCAAGAGGGTGGTGCCCAGCAAGAAATTTGCAAGCTTTGCTGGATTGCTCCAAATCGAAAGCTGCCACTTGTTGTTGTTCTATTTCTCTAGAGTCCCATAATGCTGTTCTCAGATTGCTAAAGTCCATACCTCCTCGGTGTGTTCTTATGGCTGCAGATCTTCACAGCACAGACGCTTTCTTCTGCATGCTGTTCTTTCCCAGTTCAGGGCTCCTTCAAGGCTCTCCCTGAATGGCTACGCCGCCCCCTTTTATCCCAGTTCTCTTCAATGCTCACAGCTGCAGCCCATCAAGGACAACCAGGACCTGTGGGGCAAAGCCTCTAGACAGATATTCAAATAGAATCCATTTCCTCTACTCTAGCCAGTAAGTACTACCCTACAAGTCCTCAGAACCCCAAAGGCCACCTTTCATCTGACACCCAGACCCTGGGGAAAGGACTTCTTTTTCCCATGGCAAATGGCCTCCCTTGGCAGCCACTCACCCTGGCAGAAAGTGGGAGCCTAGCTAGAATGATGCAATCGTTGCTGGATTTTTCCAAAAGAAAAGCTGGCAGCAACTAGGGCCCTGGAAGTACTTAGAGCCTCAAACGCCACCTTGAACATATTACTGAGACCCTGGGGAAAGGACTTCGTTTTTCCCATGGAAAATGGCCTTCATTTGTGGCCACTTGGCCTGGCAGGCAGGGCAGTGCCAAGCCAGGAATCTACAAACTGTGCTGGATCCTTCCAGAACGAAAGCTGCCAGCAACTAGGACCCTGCAAGTCCTTAGAGCCCCAGATGCCACCAGTCATCTGACACCCAGAGCCTGGGCCAATGACTTCGTTTTCCCCATGGAAAATGGCCTCCATTTCTGGCCACTCGCCCTGACCAAGAGGGTGGTGCCCAGCAAGAAATTTGCAAGCTTTGCTGGATTGCTCCAAATCGAAAGCTACCACTTGTTGTTGTTCTATTTCTCTAGAGTCCCATCATGCTGTTCTCAGATTGCTAAAGTCCATACCTCCTCGGTGTGTTCTTATGGCTGCAGATCTTCACAGCACAGACGCTTTCTTCTGCATGCTGTTCTTTCCCAGTTCAGGGCTCCTTCAAGGCTCTCCCTGAATGGCTACGCCGCCCCCTTTTATCCCAGTTCTCTTCAATGCTCACAGCTGCAGCCCATCAAGGACAACCAGGACCTGTGGGGCAAAGCCTCTAGACAGATATTCAAATAGAATCCATTTCCTCTACTCTAGCCAGTAAGTACTACCCTACAAGTCCTCAGAACCCCAAAGGCCACCTTTCATCTGACACCCAGACCCTGGGGAAAGGACTTCTTTTTCCCATGGCAAATGGCCTCCCTTGGCAGCCACTCACCCTGGCAGAAAGTGGGAGCCTAGCTAGAATGATGCAATCGTTGCTGGATTTTTCCAAAAGAAAAGCTGGCAGCAACTAGGGCCCTGGAAGTACTTAGAGCCTCAAACGCCACCTTGAACATATTACTGAGACCCTGGGGAAAGGACTTCGTTTTTCCCATGGAAAATGGCCTTCATTTCTGGCCACTCTGCCTGGCAGGCAGGGCAGTGCCAAGCCAGGAATCTACAAACTGTGCTGGATCCTTCCAGAACGAAAGCTGCCAGCAACTAGGACCCTGCAAGTCCTTACAGCCCCAGATGCCACCAGTCATCTGACACCCAGAGCCTGGGCCAATGACTTCGTTTTCCCCATGGAAAATGGCCTCCATTTCTGGCCACTCGCCCTGACCAAGAGGGTGGTGCCCAGCAAGAAATTTGCAAGCTTTGCTGGATTGCTCCAAATCGAAAGCTGCCACTTGTTGTTCTTCTATTTCTCTAGAGTCCCATCATGCTGTTCTCAGATTGCTAAAGTCCATACCTCCTCGGTGTGTTCTTATGGCTGCAGATCTTCACAGCACAGACGCTTTCTTCTGCATGCTGTTCTTTCCCAGTTCAGGGCTCCTTCAAGGCTCTCCCTGAATGGCTAAGCCGCCCCCTTTTATCCCAGTTCTCTTCAATGCTCACAGCTGCAGCCCATCAAGGACAACCAGGACCTGTGGGGCAAAGCCTCTAGACAGATATTCAAATAGAATCCATTTCCTCTACTCTAGCCAGTAAGTACTACCCTACAAGTCCTCAGAACCCCAAAGGCCACCTTTCATCTGACACCCAGACCCTGGGGAAAGGACTTCTTTTTCCCATGGCAAATGGCCTCCCTTGGCAGCCACTCACCCTGGCAGAAAGTGGGAGCCTAGCTAGAATGATGCAATCGTTGCTGGATTTTTCCAAAAGAAAAGCTGGCAGCAACTAGGGCCCTGGAAGTACTTAGAGCCTCAAACGCCACCTTGAACATATTACTGAGACCCTGGGGAAAGGACTTCGTTTTTCCCATGGAAAATGGCCTTCATTTGTGGCCACTTGGCCTGGCAGGCAGGGCAGTGCCAAGCCAGGAATCTACAAACTGTGCTGGATCCTTCCAGAACGAAAGCTGCCAGCAACTAGGACCCTGCAAGTCCTTACAGCCCCAGATGCCACCAGTCATCTGACACCCAGAGCCTGGGCCAATGACTTCGTTTTCCCCATGGAAAATGGCCTCCATTTCTGGCCACTCGCCCTGACCAAGAGGGTGGTGCCCAGCAAGAAATTTGCAAGCTTTGCTGGATTGCTCCAAATCGAAAGCTACCACTTGTTGTTGTTCTATTTCTCTAGAGTCCCATCATGCTGTTCTCAGATTGCTAAAGTCCATACCTCCTCGGTGTGTTCTTATGGCTGCAGATCTTCACAGCACAGACGCTTTCTTCTGCATGCTGTTCTTTCCCAGTTCAGGGCTCCTTCAAGGCTCTCCCTGAATGGCTACGCCGCCCCCTTTTATCCCAGTTCTCTTCAATGCTCACAGCTGCAGCCCATCAAGGACAACCAGGACCTGTGGGGCAAAGCCTCTAGACAGATATTCAAATAGAATCCATTTCCTCTACTCTAGCCAGTAAGTACTACCCTACAAGTCCTCAGAACCCCAAAGGCCACCTTTCATCTGACACCCAGACCCTGGGGAAAGGACTTCTTTTTCCCATGGCAAATGGCCTCCCTTGGCAGCCACTCACCCTGGCAGAAAGTGGGAGCCTAGCTAGAATGATGCAATCGTTGCTGGATTTTTCCAAAAGAAAAGCTGGCAGCAACTAGGGCCCTGGAAGTACTTAGAGCCTCAAACGCCACCTTGAACATATTCCTGAGACCCTGGGGAAAGGACTTTGTTTTTCCCATGGAAAATGGCCTTCATTTGTGGCCACTCTGCCTGGCAGGCAGGGCAGTGCCAAGCCAGGAATCTACAAACTGTGCTGGATCCTTCCAGAACGAAAGCTGCCAGCAACTAGGACCCTGCAAGTCCTTACAGCCCCAGATGCCACCAGTCATCTGACACCCAGAGCCTGGGCCAATGACTTCGTTTTCCCCATGGAAAATGGCCTCCATTTCTGGCCACTCGCCCTGACCAAGAGGGTGGTGCCCAGCAAGAAATTTGCAAGCTTTGCTGGATTGCTCCAAATCTAAAGCTACCACTTGTTGTTCTTCTATTTCTCTAGAGTCCCATCATGCTGTTCTCAGATTGCTAAAGTCCATACCTCCTCGGTGTGTTCTTATGGCTGCAGATCTTCACAGCACAGACGCTTTCTTCTGCATGCTGTTCTTTCCCAGTTCAGGGCTCCTTCAAGGCTCTCCCTGAATGGCTACGCCGCCCCCTTTTATCCCAGTTCTCTTCAATGCTCACAGCTGCAGCCCATCAAGGACAACCAGGACCTGTGGGACAGATATTCAAATAGAATCCATTTCCTCTACTCTAGCCAGTAAGTACTACCCTACAAGTCCTCAGAACCCCAAAGGCCACCTTTCATCTGACACCCAGACCCTGGGGAAAGGACTTCTTTTTCCCATGGCAAATGGCCTCCCTTGGCAGCCACTCACCCTGGCAGAAAGTGGGAGCCTAGCTAGAATGATGCAATCGTTGCTGGATTTTTCCAAAAGAAAAGCTGGCAGCAACTAGGGCCCTGGAAGTACTTAGAGCCTCAAACGCCACCTTGAACATATTCCTGAGACCCTGGGGAAAGGACTTCGTTTTTCCCATGGGAAATGGCCTTCATTTGTGGCCACTTGGCCTGGCAGGCAGGGCAGTGCCAAGCCAGGAATCTACAAACTATGCTGGATCCTTCCAGAACGAAAGCTGCCAGCAACTAGGACCCTGCAAGTCCTTAGAGCCCCAGACGCCACCTTTCATCTGACACCCAGAGCCTGGGCCAATGACTTCGTTTTCCCCATGGAAAATGGCCTCCATTTCTGGCCTCTCACCCTGACCAAGAGGGTGGTGCCCAGCAAGAAATTTGCAAGCTTTGCTGGATTGCTCCAAATCGAAAGCTACCACTTGTTGTTGTTCTATTTCTCTAGAGTCCCATCATGCTGTTCTCAGATTGCTAAAGTCCATACCTCCTCGGTGTGTTCTTATGGCTGCAGATCTTCACAGCACAGACGCTTTCTTCTGCATGCTGTTCTTTCCCAGTTCAGGGCTCCTTCAAGGCTCTCCCTGAATGGCTACGCCGCCCCCTTTTATCCCAGTTCTCTTCAATGCTCACAGCTGCAGCCCATCAAGGACAACCAGGACCTGTGGGACAGATATTCAAATAGAATCCATTTCCTCTACTCTAGCCAGTAAGTACTACCCTACAAGTCCTCAGAACCCCAAAGGCCACCTTTCATCTGACACCCAGACCCTGGGGAAAGGACTTCTTTTTCCCATGGCAAATGGCCTCCCTTGGCAGCCACTCACCCTGGCAGAAAGTGGGAGCCTAGCTAGAATGATGCAATCGTTGCTGGATTTTTCCAAAAGAAAAGCTGGCAGCAACTAGGGCCCTGGAAGTACTTAGAGCCTCAAACGCCACCTTGAACATATTCCTGAGACCCTGGGGAAAGGACTTCGTTTTTCCCATGGAAAATGGCCTTCATTTCTGGCCACTCTGCCTGGCAGGCAGGGCAGTGCCAAGCCAGGAATCTACAAACTCTGCTGGATCCTTCCAGAACGAAAGCTGCCAGCAACTAGGACCCTGCAAGTCCTTAGAGCCCCAGATGCCACCAGTCATCTGACACCCAGAGCCTGGGCCAATGACTTCGTTTTCCCCATGGAAAATGGCCTCCATTTCTGGCCACTCGCCCTGACCAAGAGGGTGGTGCCCAGCAAGAAATTTGCAAGCTTTGCTGGATTGCTCCAAATCTAAAGCTACCACTTGTTGTTCTTCTATTTCTCTAGAGTCCCATCATGCTGTTCTCAGATTGCTAAAGTCCATACCTCCTCGGTGTGTTCTTATGGCTGCAGATCTTCACAGCACAGACGCTTTCTTCTGCATGCTGTTCTTTCCCAGTTCAGGGCTCCTTCAAGGCTCTCCCTGAATGGCTACGCCGCCCCCTTTTATCCCAGTTCTCTTCAATGCTCACAGCTGCAGCCCATCAAGGACAACCAGGACCTGTGGGACAGATATTCAAATAGAATCCATTTCCTCTACTCTAGCCAGTAAGTACTACCCTACAAGTCCTCAGAACCCCAAAGGCCACCTTTCATCTGACACCCAGACCCTGGGGAAAGGACTTCTTTTTCCCATGGCAAATGGCCTCCCTTGGCAGCCACTCACCCTGGCAGAAAGTGGGAGCCTAGCTAGAATGATGCAATCGTTGCTGGATTTTTCCAAAAGAAAAGCTGGCAGCAACTAGGGCCCTGGAAGTACTTAGAGCCTCAAACGCCACCTTGAACATATTACTGAGACCCTGGGGAAAGGACTTCGTTTTTCCCATGGAAAATGGCCTTCATTTGTGGCCACTTGGCCTGGCAGGCAGGGCAGTGCCAAGCCAGGAATCTACAAACTCTGCTGGATCCTTCCAGAACGAAAGCTGCCAGCAACTAGGACCCTGCAAGTCCTTAGAGCCCCAGATGCCACCAGTCATCTGACACCCAGAGCCTGGGCCAATGACTTCGTTTTCCCCATGGAAAATGGCCTCCATTTCTGGCCACTCGCCCTGACCAAGAGGGTGGTGCCCAGCAAGAAATTTGCAAGCTTTGCTGGATTGCTCCAAATCGAAACCTGCCACTTGTTGTTCTTCTATTTCTCTAGAGTCCCATCATGCTGTTCTCAGATTGCTAAAGTCCATACCTCCTCGGTGTGTTCTTATGGCTGCAGATCTTCACAGCACAGACGCTTTCTTCTGCATGCTGTTCTTTCCCAGTTCAGGGCTCCTTCAAGGCTCTCCCTGAATGGCTACGCCGCCCCCTTTTATCCCAGTTCTCTTCAATGCTCACAGCTGCAGCCCATCAAGGACAACCAGGACCTGTGGGACAGATATTCAAATAGAATCCATTTCCTCTACTCTAGCCAGTAAGTACTACCCTACAAGTCCTCAGAACCCCAAAGGCCACCTTTCATCTGACACCCAGACCCTGGGGAAAGGACTTCTTTTTCCCATGGCAAATGGCCTCCCTTGGCAGCCACTCACCCTGGCAGAAAGTGGGAGCCTAGCTAGAATGATGCAATCGTTGCTGGATTTTTCCAAAAGAAAAGCTGGCAGCAACTAGGGCCCTGGAAGTACTTAGAGCCTCAAACGCCACCTTGAACATATTACTGAGACCCTGGGGAAAGGACTTCGTTTTTCCCATGGAAAATGGCCTTCATTTCTGGCCACTCTGCCTGGCAGGCAGGGCAGTGCCAAGCCAGGAATCTACAAACTCTGCTGGATCCTTCCAGAACGAAAGCTGCCAGCAACTAGGACCCTGCAAGTCCTTAGAGCCCCAGATGCCACCTGTCATCTGACACCCAGAGCCTGGGCCAATGACTTCGTTTTCCCCATGGAAAATGGCCTCCATTTCTGGCCACTCGCCCTGACCAAGAGGGTGGTGCCCAGCAAGAAATTTGCAAGCTTTGCTGGATTGCTCCAAATCTAAAGCTACCACTTGTTGTTGTTCTATTTCTCTAGAGTCCCATCATGCTGTTCTCAGATTGCTAAAGTCCATACCTCCTCGGTGTGTTCTTATGGCTGCAGATCTTCACAGCACAGACGCTTTCTTCTGCATGCTGTTCTTTCCCAGTTCAGGGCTCCTTCAAGGCTCTCCCTGAATGGCTACGCCGCCCCCTTTTATGCCAGTTCTCTTCAATGCTCACAGCTGCAGCCCATCAAGGACAACCAGGACCTGTGGGACAGATATTCAAATAGAATCCATTTCCTCTACTCTAGCCAGTAAGTACTACCCTACAAGTCCTCAGAACCCCAAAGGCCACCTTTCATCTGACACCCAGACCCTGGGGAAAGGACTTCTTTTTCCCATGGCAAATGGCCTCCCTTGGCAGCCACTCACCCTGGCAGAAAGTGGGAGCCTAGCTAGAATGATGCAATCGTTGCTGGATTTTTCCAAAAGAAAAGCTGGCAGCAACTAGGGCCCTGGAAGTACTTAGAGCCTCAAACGCCACCTTGAACATATTCCTGAGACCCTGGGGAAAGGACTTCGTTTTTCCCATGGAAAATGGCCTTCATTTGTGGCCACTCTGCCTGGCAGGCAGGGCAGTGCCAAGCCAGGAATCTACAAACTCTGCTGGATCCTTCCAGAACGAAAGCTGCCAGCAACTAGGACCCTGCAAGTCCTTAGAGCCCCAGATGCCACCAGTCATCTGACACCCAGAGCCTGGGCCAATGACTTCGTTTTCCCCATGGAAAATGGCCTCCATTTCTGGCCACTCGCCCTGACCAAGAGGGTGGTGCCCAGCAAGAAATTTGCAAGCTTTGCTGGATTGCTCCAAATCTAAAGCTACCACTTGTTGTTCTTCTATTTCTCTAGAGTCCCATCATGCTGTTCTCAGATTGCTAAAGTCCATACCTCCTCGGTGTGTTCTTATGGCTGCAGATCTTCACAGCACAGACGCTTTCTTCTGCATGCTGTTCTTTCCCAGTTCAGGGCTCCTTCAAGGCTCTCCCTGAATGGCTACGCCGCCCCCTTTTATCCCAGTTCTCTTCAATGCTCACAGCTGCAGCCCATCAAGGACAACCAGGACCTGTGGGACAGATATTCAAATAGAATCCATTTCCTCTACTCTAGCCAGTAAGTACTACCCTACAAGTCCTCAGAACCCCAAAGGCCACCTTTCATCTGACACCCAGACCCTGGGGAAAGGACTTCTTTTTCCCATGGCAAATGGCCTCCCTTGGCAGCCACTCACCCTGGCAGAAAGTGGGAGCCTAGCTAGAATGATGCAATCGTTGCTGGATTTTTCCAAAAGAAAAGCTGGCAGCAACTAGGGCCCTGGAAGTACTTAGAGCCTCAAACGCCACCTTGAACATATTCCTGAGACCCTGGGGAAAGGACTTCGTTTTTCCCATGGGAAATGGCCTTCATTTGTGGCCACTTGGCCTGGCAGGCAGGGCAGTGCCAAGCCAGGAATCTACAAACTATGCTGGATCCTTCCAGAACGAAAGCTGCCAGCAACTAGGACCCTGCAAGTCCTTAGAGCCCCAGACGCCACCTTTCATCTGACACCCAGAGCCTGGGCCAATGACTTCGTTTTCCCCATGGAAAATGGCCTCCATTTCTGGCCTCTCACCCTGACCAAGAGGGTGGTGCCCAGCAAGAAATTTGCAAGCTTTGCTGGATTGCTCCAAATCTAAAGCTACCACTTGTTGTTGTTCTATTTCTCTAGAGTCCCATCATGCTGTTCTCAGATTGCTAAAGTCCATACCTCCTCGGTGTGTTCTTATGGCTGCAGATCTTCACAGCACAGACGCTTTCTTCTGCATGCTGTTCTTTCCCAGTTCAGGGCTCCTTCAAGGCTCTCCCTGAATGGCTACGCCGCCCCCTTTTATCCCAGTTCTCTTCAATGCTCACAGCTGCAGCCCATCAAGGACAACCAGGACCTGTGGGACAGATATTCAAATAGAATCCATTTCCTCTACTCTAGCCAGTAAGTACTACCCTACAAGTCCTCAGAACCCCAAAGGCCACCTTTCATCTGACACCCAGACCCTGGGGAAAGGACTTCTTTTTCCCATGGCAAATGGCCTCCCTTGGCAGCCACTCACCCTGGCAGAAAGTGGGAGCCTAGCTAGAATGATGCAATCGTTGCTGGATTTTTCCAAAAGAAAAGCTGGCAGCAACTAGGGCCCTGGAAGTACTTAGAGCCTCAAACGCCACCTTGAACATATTCCTGAGACCCTGGGGAAAGGACTTCGTTTTTCCCATGGAAAATGGCCTTCATTTGTGGCCACTCTGCCTGGCAGGCAGGGCAGTGCCAAGCCAGGAATCTACAAACTCTGCTGGATCCTTCCAGAACGAAAGCTGCCAGCAACTAGGACCCTGCAAGTCCTTAGAGCCCCAGATGCCACCAGTCATCTGACACCCAGAGCCTGGGCCAATGACTTCGTTTTCCCCATGGAAAATGGCCTCCATTTCTGGCCACTCGCCCTGACCAAGAGGGTGGTGCCCAGCAAGAAATTTGCAAGCTTTGCTGGATTGCTCCAAATCTAAAGCTACCACTTGTTGTTCTTCTATTTCTCTAGAGTCCCATCATGCTGTTCTCAGATTGCTAAAGTCCATACCTCCTCGGTGTGTTCTTATGGCTGCAGATCTTCACAGCACAGACGCTTTCTTCTGCATGCTGTTCTTTCCCAGTTCAGGGCTCCTTCAAGGCTCTCCCTGAATGGCTACGCCGCCCCCTTTTATCCCAGTTCTCTTCAATGCTCACAGCTGCAGCCCATCAAGGACAACCAGGACCTGTGGGACAGATATTCAAATAGAATCCATTTCCTCTACTCTAGCCAGTAAGTACTACCCTACAAGTCCTCAGAACCCCAAAGGCCACCTTTCATCTGACACCCAGACCCTGGGGAAAGGACTTCTTTTTCCCATGGCAAATGGCCTCCCTTGGCAGCCACTCACCCTGGCAGAAAGTGGGAGCCTAGCTAGAATGATGCAATCGTTGCTGGATTTTTCCAAAAGAAAAGCTGGCAGCAACTAGGGCCCTGGAAGTACTTAGAGCCTCAAACGCCACCTTGAACATATTACTGAGACCCTGGGGAAAGGACTTCGTTTTTCCCATGGAAAATGGCCTTCATTTGTGGCCACTTGGCCTGGCAGGCAGGGCAGTGCCAAGCCAGGAATCTACAAACTCTGCTGGATCCTTCCAGAACGAAAGCTGCCAGCAACTAGGACCCTGCAAGTCCTTAGAGCCCCAGATGCCACCAGTCATCTGACACCCAGAGCCTGGGCCAATGACTTCGTTTTCCCCATGGAAAATGGCCTCCATTTCTGGCCACTCGCCCTGACCAAGAGGGTGGTGCCCAGCAAGAAATTTGCAAGCTTTGCTGGATTGCTCCAAATCGAAAGCTGCCACTTGTTGTTGTTCTATTTCTCTAGAGTCCCATCATGCTGTTCTCAGATTGCTAAAGTCCATACCTCCTCGGTGTGTTCTTATGGCTGCAGATCTTCACAGCACAGACGCTTTCTTCTGCATGCTGTTCTTTCCCAGTTCAGGGCTCCTTCAAGGCTCTCCCTGAATGGCTACGCCGCCCCCTTTTATCCCAGTTCTCTTCAATGCTCACAGCTGCAGCCCATCAAGGACAACCAGGACCTGTGGGACAGATATTCAAATAGAATCCATTTCCTCTACTCTAGCCAGTAAGTACTACCCTACAAGTCCTCAGAACCCCAAAGGCCACCTTTCATCTGACACCCAGACCCTGGGGAAAGGACTTCTTTTTCCCATGGCAAATGGCCTCCCTTGGCAGCCACTCACCCTGGCAGAAAGTGGGAGCCTAGCTAGAATGATGCAATCGTTGCTGGATTTTTCCAAAAGAAAAGCTGGCAGCAACTAGGGCCCTGGAAGTACTTAGAGCCTCAAACGCCACCTTGAACATATTACTGAGACCCTGGGGAAAGGACTTCGTTTTTCCCATGGAAAATGGCCTTCATTTGTGGCCACTCTGCCTGGCAGGCAGGGCAGTGCCAAGCCAGGAATCTACAAACTCTGCTGGATCCTTCCAGAACGAAAGCTGCCAGCAACTAGGACCCTGCAAGTCCTTAGAGCCCCAGATGCCACCTGTCATCTGACACCCAGAGCCTGGGCCAATGACTTCGTTTTCCCCATGGAAAATGGCCTCCATTTCTGGCCACTCGCCCTGACCAAGAGGGTGGTGCCCAGCAAGAAATTTGCAAGCTTTGCTGGATTGCTCCAAATCTAAAGCTACCACTTGTTGTTGTTCTATTTCTCTAGAGTCCCATCATGCTGTTCTCAGATTGCTAAAGTCCATACCTCCTCGGTGTGTTCTTATGGCTGCAGATCTTCACAGCACAGACGCTTTCTTCTGCATGCTGTTCTTTCCCAGTTCAGGGCTCCTTCAAGGCTCTCCCTGAATGGCTACGCCGCCCCCTTTTATGCCAGTTCTCTTCAATGCTCACAGCTGCAGCCCATCAAGGACAACCAGGACCTGTGGGACAGATATTCAAATAGAATCCATTTCCTCTACTCTAGCCAGTAAGTACTACCCTACAAGTCCTCAGAACCCCAAAGGCCACCTTTCATCTGACACCCAGACCCTGGGGAAAGGACTTCTTTTTCCCATGGCAAATGGCCTCCCTTGGCAGCCACTCACCCTGGCAGAAAGTGGGAGCCTAGCTAGAATGATGCAATCGTTGCTGGATTTTTCCAAAAGAAAAGCTGCCAGCAACTAGGGCCCTGGAAGTACTTAGAGCCTCAAACGCCACCTTGAACATATTCCTGAGACCCTGGGGAAAGGACTTCGTTTTTCCCATGGAAAATGGCCTTCATTTGTGGCCACTTGGCCTGGCAGGCAGGGCAGTGCCAAGCCAGGAATCTACAAACTGTGCTGGATCCTTCCAGAACGAAAGCTGCCAGCAACTAGGACCCTGCAAGTCCTTAGAGCCCCAGACGCCACCTGTCATCTGACACCCAGAGCCTGGGCCAATGACTTCGTTTTCCCCATGGAAAATGGCCTCCATTTCTGGCCACTCGCCCTGACCAAGAGGGTGGTGCCCAGCAAGAAATTTGCAAGCTTTGCTGGATTGCTCCAAATCGAAAGCTGCCACTTGTTGTTGTTCTATTTCTCTAGAGTCCCATAATGCTGTTCTCAGATTGCTAAAGTCCATACCTCCTCGGTGTGTTCTTATGGCTGCAGATCTTCACAGCACAGACGCTTTCTTCTGCATGCTGTTCTTTCCCAGTTCAGGGCTCCTTCAAGGCTCTCCCTGAATGGCTACGCCGCCCCCTTTTATCCCAGTTCTCTTCAATGCTCACAGCTGCAGCCCATCAAGGACAACCAGGACCTGTGGGGCAAAGCCTCTAGACAGATATTCAAATAGAATCCATTTCCTCTACTCTAGCCAGTAAGTACTACCCTACAAGTCCTCAGAACCCCAAAGGCCACCTTTCATCTGACACCCAGACCCTGGGGAAAGGACTTCTTTTTCCCATGGCAAATGGCCTCCCTTGGCAGCCACTCACCCTGGCAGAAAGTGGGAGCCTAGCTAGAATGATGCAATCGTTGCTGGATTTTTCCAAAAGAAAAGCTGGCAGCAACTAGGGCCCTGGAAGTACTTAGAGCCTCAAACGCCACCTTGAACATATTACTGAGACCCTGGGGAAAGGACTTCGTTTTTCCCATGGAAAATGGCCTTCATTTGTGGCCACTTGGCCTGGCAGGCAGGGCAGTGCCAAGCCAGGAATCTACAAACTCTGCTGGATCCTTCCAGAACGAAAGCTGCCAGCAACTAGGACCCTGCAAGTCCTTAGAGCCCCAGATGCCACCAGTCATCTGACACCCAGAGCCTGGGCCAATGACTTCGTTTTCCCCATGGAAAATGGCCTCCATTTCTGGCCACTCGCCCTGACCAAGAGGGTGGTGCCCAGCAAGAAATTTGCAAGCTTTGCTGGATTGCTCCAAATCGAAAGCTACCACTTGTTGTTGTTCTATTTCTCTAGAGTCCCATCATGCTGTTCTCAGATTGCTAAAGTCCATACCTCCTCGGTGTGTTCTTATGGCTGCAGATCTTCACAGCACAGACGCTTTCTTCTGCATGCTGTTCTTTCCCAGTTCAGGGCTCCTTCAAGGCTCTCCCTGAATGGCTACGCCGCCCCCTTTTATCCCAGTTCTCTTCAATGCTCACAGCTGCAGCCCATCAAGGACAACCAGGACCTGTGGGGCAAAGCCTCTAGACAGATATTCAAATAGAATCCATTTCCTCTACTCTAGCCAGTAAGTACTACCCTACAAGTCCTCAGAACCCCAAAGGCCACCTTTCATCTGACACCCAGACCCTGGGGAAAGGACTTCTTTTTCCCATGGCAAATGGCCTCCCTTGGCAGCCACTCACCCTGGCAGAAAGTGGGAGCCTAGCTAGAATGATGCAATCGTTGCTGGATTTTTCCAAAAGAAAAGCTGGCAGCAACTAGGGCCCTGGAAGTACTTAGAGCCTCAAACGCCACCTTGAACATATTACTGAGACCCTGGGGAAAGGACTTCGTTTTTCCCATGGAAAATGGCCTTCATTTCTGGCCACTTGGCCTGGCAGGCAGGGCAGTGCCAAGCCAGGAATCTACAAACTGTGCTGGATCCTTCCAGAACGAAAGCTGCCAGCAACTAGGACCCTGCAAGTCCTTACAGCCCCAGATGCCACCAGTCATCTGACACCCAGAGCCTGGGCCAATGACTTCGTTTTCCCCATGGAAAATGGCCTCCATTTCTGGCCACTCGCCCTGACCAAGAGGGTGGTGCCCAGCAAGAAATTTGCAAGCTTTGCTGGATTGCTCCAAATCGAAAGCTGCCACTTGTTGTTCTTCTATTTCTCTAGAGTCCCATAATGCTGTTCTCAGATTGCTAAAGTCCATACCTCCTCGGTGTGTTCTTATGGCTGCAGATCTTCACAGCACAGACGCTTTCTTCTGCATGCTGTTCTTTCCCAGTTCAGGGCTCCTTCAAGGCTCTCCCTGAATGGCTAAGCCGCCCCCTTTTATCCCAGTTCTCTTCAATGCTCACAGCTGCAGCCCATCAAGGACAACCAGGACCTGTGGGGCAAAGCCTCTAGACAGATATTCAAATAGAATCCATTTCCTCTACTCTAGCCAGTAAGTACTACCCTACAAGTCCTCAGAACCCCAAAGGCCACCTTTCATCTGACACCCAGACCCTGGGGAAAGGACTTCTTTTTCCCATGGCAAATGGCCTCCCTTGGCAGCCACTCACCCTGGCAGAAAGTGGGAGCCTAGCTAGAATGATGCAATCGTTGCTGGATTTTTCCAAAAGAAAAGCTGGCAGCAACTAGGGCCCTGGAAGTACTTAGAGCCTCAAACGCCACCTTGAACATATTCCTGAGACCCTGGGGAAAGGACTTCGTTTTTCCCATGGGAAATGGCCTTCATTTGTGGCCACTTGGCCTGGCAGGCAGGGCAGTGCCAAGCCAGGAATCTACAAACTATGCTGGATCCTTCCAGAACGAAAGCTGCCAGCAACTAGGACCCTGCAAGTCCTTAGAGCCCCAGACGCCACCTTTCATCTGACACCCAGAGCCTGGGCCAATGACTTCGTTTTCCCCATGGAAAATGGCCTCCATTTCTGGCCTCTCACCCTGACCAAGAGGGTGGTGCCCAGCAAGAAATTTGCAAGCTTTGCTGGATTGCTCCAAATCGAAAGCTACCACTTGTTGTTGTTCTATTTCTCTAGAGTCCCATCATGCTGTTCTCAGATTGCTAAAGTCCATACCTCCTCGGTGTGTTCTTATGGCTGCAGATCTTCACAGCACAGACGCTTTCTTCTGCATGCTGTTCTTTCCCAGTTCAGGGCTCCTTCAAGGCTCTCCCTGAATGGCTACGCCGCCCCCTTTTATCCCAGTTCTCTTCAATGCTCACAGCTGCAGCCCATCAAGGACAACCAGGACCTGTGGGACAGATATTCAAATAGAATCCATTTCCTCTACTCTAGCCAGTAAGTACTACCCTACAAGTCCTCAGAACCCCAAAGGCCACCTTTCATCTGACACCCAGACCCTGGGGAAAGGACTTCTTTTTCCCATGGCAAATGGCCTCCCTTGGCAGCCACTCACCCTGGCAGAAAGTGGGAGCCTAGCTAGAATGATGCAATCGTTGCTGGATTTTTCCAAAAGAAAAGCTGGCAGCAACTAGGGCCCTGGAAGTACTTAGAGCCTCAAACGCCACCTTGAACATATTCCTGAGACCCTGGGGAAAGGACTTCGTTTTTCCCATGGAAAATGGCCTTCATTTGTGGCCACTCTGCCTGGCAGGCAGGGCAGTGCCAAGCCAGGAATCTACAAACTCTGCTGGATCCTTCCAGAACGAAAGCTGCCAGCAACTAGGACCCTGCAAGTCCTTAGAGCCCCAGATGCCACCAGTCATCTGACACCCAGAGCCTGGGCCAATGACTTCGTTTTCCCCATGGAAAATGGCCTCCATTTCTGGCCACTCGCCCTGACCAAGAGGGTGGTGCCCAGCAAGAAATTTGCAAGCTTTGCTGGATTGCTCCAAATCTAAAGCTACCACTTGTTGTTCTTCTATTTCTCTAGAGTCCCATCATGCTGTTCTCAGATTGCTAAAGTCCATACCTCCTCGGTGTGTTCTTATGGCTGCAGATCTTCACAGCACAGACGCTTTCTTCTGCATGCTGTTCTTTCCCAGTTCAGGGCTCCTTCAAGGCTCTCCCTGAATGGCTACGCCGCCCCCTTTTATCCCAGTTCTCTTCAATGCTCACAGCTGCAGCCCATCAAGGACAACCAGGACCTGTGGGACAGATATTCAAATAGAATCCATTTCCTCTACTCTAGCCAGTAAGTACTACCCTACAAGTCCTCAGAACCCCAAAGGCCACCTTTCATCTGACACCCAGACCCTGGGGAAAGGACTTCTTTTTCCCATGGCAAATGGCCTCCCTTGGCAGCCACTCACCCTGGCAGAAAGTGGGAGCCTAGCTAGAATGATGCAATCGTTGCTGGATTTTTCCAAAAGAAAAGCTGGCAGCAACTAGGGCCCTGGAAGTACTTAGAGCCTCAAACGCCACCTTGAACATATTACTGAGACCCTGGGGAAAGGACTTCGTTTTTCCCATGGAAAATGGCCTTCATTTGTGGCCACTTGGCCTGGCAGGCAGGGCAGTGCCAAGCCAGGAATCTACAAACTCTGCTGGATCCTTCCAGAACGAAAGCTGCCAGCAACTAGGACCCTGCAAGTCCTTAGAGCCCCAGATGCCACCAGTCATCTGACACCCAGAGCCTGGGCCAATGACTTCGTTTTCCCCATGGAAAATGGCCTCCATTTCTGGCCACTCGCCCTGACCAAGAGGGTGGTGCCCAGCAAGAAATTTGCAAGCTTTGCTGGATTGCTCCAAATCGAAACCTGCCACTTGTTGTTCTTCTATTTCTCTAGAGTCCCATCATGCTGTTCTCAGATTGCTAAAGTCCATACCTCCTCGGTGTGTTCTTATGGCTGCAGATCTTCACAGCACAGACGCTTTCTTCTGCATGCTGTTCTTTCCCAGTTCAGGGCTCCTTCAAGGCTCTCCCTGAATGGCTACGCCGCCCCCTTTTATCCCAGTTCTCTTCAATGCTCACAGCTGCAGCCCATCAAGGACAACCAGGACCTGTGGGACAGATATTCAAATAGAATCCATTTCCTCTACTCTAGCCAGTAAGTACTACCCTACAAGTCCTCAGAACCCCAAAGGCCACCTTTCATCTGACACCCAGACCCTGGGGAAAGGACTTCTTTTTCCCATGGCAAATGGCCTCCCTTGGCAGCCACTCACCCTGGCAGAAAGTGGGAGCCTAGCTAGAATGATGCAATCGTTGCTGGATTTTTCCAAAAGAAAAGCTGGCAGCAACTAGGGCCCTGGAAGTACTTAGAGCCTCAAACGCCACCTTGAACATATTACTGAGACCCTGGGGAAAGGACTTCGTTTTTCCCATGGAAAATGGCCTTCATTTGTGGCCACTCTGCCTGGCAGGCAGGGCAGTGCCAAGCCAGGAATCTACAAACTCTGCTGGATCCTTCCAGAACGAAAGCTGCCAGCAACTAGGACCCTGCAAGTCCTTAGAGCCCCAGATGCCACCTGTCATCTGACACCCAGAGCCTGGGCCAATGACTTCGTTTTCCCCATGGAAAATGGCCTCCATTTCTGGCCACTCGCCCTGACCAAGAGGGTGGTGCCCAGCAAGAAATTTGCAAGCTTTGCTGGATTGCTCCAAATCTAAAGCTACCACTTGTTGTTGTTCTATTTCTCTAGAGTCCCATCATGCTGTTCTCAGATTGCTAAAGTCCATACCTCCTCGGTGTGTTCTTATGGCTGCAGATCTTCACAGCACAGACGCTTTCTTCTGCATGCTGTTCTTTCCCAGTTCAGGGCTCCTTCAAGGCTCTCCCTGAATGGCTACGCCGCCCCCTTTTATGCCAGTTCTCTTCAATGCTCACAGCTGCAGCCCATCAAGGACAACCAGGACCTGTGGGACAGATATTCAAATAGAATCCATTTCCTCTACTCTAGCCAGTAAGTACTACCCTACAAGTCCTCAGAACCCCAAAGGCCACCTTTCATCTGACACCCAGACCCTGGGGAAAGGACTTCTTTTTCCCATGGCAAATGGCCTCCCTTGGCAGCCACTCACCCTGGCAGAAAGTGGGAGCCTAGCTAGAATGATGCAATCGTTGCTGGATTTTTCCAAAAGAAAAGCTGCCAGCAACTAGGGCCCTGGAAGTACTTAGAGCCTCAAACGCCACCTTGAACATATTCCTGAGACCCTGGGGAAAGGACTTCGTTTTTCCCATGGAAAATGGCCTTCATTTGTGGCCACTTGGCCTGGCAGGCAGGGCAGTGCCAAGCCAGGAATCTACAAACTCTGCTGGATCCTTCCAGAACGAAAGCTGCCAGCAACTAGGACCCTGCAAGTCCTTAGAGCCCCAGACGCCACCTGTCATCTGACACCCAGAGCCTGGGCCAATGACTTCGTTTTCCCCATGGAAAATGGCCTCCATTTCTGGCCACTCGCCCTGACCAAGAGGGTGGTGCCCAGCAAGAAATTTGCAAGCTTTGCTGGATTGCTCCAAATCGAAAGCTGCCACTTGTTGTTGTTCTATTTCTCTAGAGTCCCATAATGCTGTTCTCAGATTGCTAAAGTCCATACCTCCTCGGTGTGTTCTTATGGCTGCAGATCTTCACAGCACAGACGCTTTCTTCTGCATGCTGTTCTTTCCCAGTTCAGGGCTCCTTCAAGGCTCTCCCTGAATGGCTACGCCGCCCCCTTTTATCCCAGTTCTCTTCAATGCTCACAGCTGCAGCCCATCAAGGACAACCAGGACCTGTGGGGCAAAGCCTCTAGACAGATATTCAAATAGAATCCATTTCCTCTACTCTAGCCAGTAAGTACTACCCTACAAGTCCTCAGAACCCCAAAGGCCACCTTTCATCTGACACCCAGACCCTGGGGAAAGGACTTCTTTTTCCCATGGCAAATGGCCTCCCTTGGCAGCCACTCACCCTGGCAGAAAGTGGGAGCCTAGCTAGAATGATGCAATCGTTGCTGGATTTTTCCAAAAGAAAAGCTGGCAGCAACTAGGGCCCTGGAAGTACTTAGAGCCTCAAACGCCACCTTGAACATATTACTGAGACCCTGGGGAAAGGACTTCGTTTTTCCCATGGAAAATGGCCTTCATTTGTGGCCACTTGGCCTGGCAGGCAGGGCAGTGCCAAGCCAGGAATCTACAAACTCTGCTGGATCCTTCCAGAACGAAAGCTGCCAGCAACTAGGACCCTGCAAGTCCTTAGAGCCCCAGATGCCACCAGTCATCTGACACCCAGAGCCTGGGCCAATGACTTCGTTTTCCCCATGGAAAATGGCCTCCATTTCTGGCCACTCGCCCTGACCAAGAGGGTGGTGCCCAGCAAGAAATTTGCAAGCTTTGCTGGATTGCTCCAAATCGAAAGCTACCACTTGTTGTTGTTCTATTTCTCTAGAGTCCCATCATGCTGTTCTCAGATTGCTAAAGTCCATACCTCCTCGGTGTGTTCTTATGGCTGCAGATCTTCACAGCACAGACGCTTTCTTCTGCATGCTGTTCTTTCCCAGTTCAGGGCTCCTTCAAGGCTCTCCCTGAATGGCTACGCCGCCCCCTTTTATCCCAGTTCTCTTCAATGCTCACAGCTGCAGCCCATCAAGGACAACCAGGACCTGTGGGGCAAAGCCTCTAGACAGATATTCAAATAGAATCCATTTCCTCTACTCTAGCCAGTAAGTACTACCCTACAAGTCCTCAGAACCCCAAAGGCCACCTTTCATCTGACACCCAGACCCTGGGGAAAGGACTTCTTTTTCCCATGGCAAATGGCCTCCCTTGGCAGCCACTCACCCTGGCAGAAAGTGGGAGCCTAGCTAGAATGATGCAATCGTTGCTGGATTTTTCCAAAAGAAAAGCTGGCAGCAACTAGGGCCCTGGAAGTACTTAGAGCCTCAAACGCCACCTTGAACATATTACTGAGACCCTGGGGAAAGGACTTCGTTTTTCCCATGGAAAATGGCCTTCATTTCTGGCCACTTGGCCTGGCAGGCAGGGCAGTGCCAAGCCAGGAATCTACAAACTGTGCTGGATCCTTCCAGAACGAAAGCTGCCAGCAACTAGGACCCTGCAAGTCCTTACAGCCCCAGATGCCACCAGTCATCTGACACCCAGAGCCTGGGCCAATGACTTCGTTTTCCCCATGGAAAATGGCCTCCATTTCTGGCCACTCGCCCTGACCAAGAGGGTGGTGCCCAGCAAGAAATTTGCAAGCTTTGCTGGATTGCTCCAAATCGAAAGCTGCCACTTGTTGTTCTTCTATTTCTCTAGAGTCCCATAATGCTGTTCTCAGATTGCTAAAGTCCATACCTCCTCGGTGTGTTCTTATGGCTGCAGATCTTCACAGCACAGACGCTTTCTTCTGCATGCTGTTCTTTCCCAGTTCAGGGCTCCTTCAAGGCTCTCCCTGAATGGCTAAGCCGCCCCCTTTTATCCCAGTTCTCTTCAATGCTCACAGCTGCAGCCCATCAAGGACAACCAGGACCTGTGGGGCAAAGCCTCTAGACAGATATTCAAATAGAATCCATTTCCTCTACTCTAGCCAGTAAGTACTACCCTACAAGTCCTCAGAACCCCAAAGGCCACCTTTCATCTGACACCCAGACCCTGGGGAAAGGACTTCTTTTTCCCATGGCAAATGGCCTCCCTTGGCAGCCACTCACCCTGGCAGAAAGTGGGAGCCTAGCTAGAATGATGCAATCGTTGCTGGATTTTTCCAAAAGAAAAGCTGCCAGCAACTAGGGCCCTGGAAGTACTTAGAGCCTCAAACGCCACCTTGAACATATTCCTGAGACCCTGGGGAAAGGACTTCGTTTTTCCCATGGGAAATGGCCTTCATTTGTGGCCACTTGGCCTGGCAGGCAGGGCAGTGCCAAGCCAGGAATCTACAAACTCTGCTGGATCCTTCCAGAACGAAAGCTGCCAGCAACTAGGACCCTGCAAGTCCTTACAGCCCCAGATGCCACCAGTCATCTGACACCCAGAGCCTGGGCCAATGACTTCGTTTTCCCCATGGAAAATGGCCTCCATTTCTGGCCACTCGCCCTGACCAAGAGGGTGGTGCCCAGCAAGAAATTTGCAAGCTTTGCTGGATTGCTCCAAATCGAAAGCTACCACTTGTTGTTGTTCTATTTCTCTAGAGTCCCATCATGCTGTTCTCAGATTGCTAAAGTCCATACCTCCTCGGTGTGTTCTTATGGCTGCAGATCTTCACAGCACAGACGCTTTCTTCTGCATGCTGTTCTTTCCCAGTTCAGGGCTCCTTCAAGGCTCTCCCTGAATGGCTACGCCGCCCCCTTTTATCCCAGTTCTCTTCAATGCTCACAGCTGCAGCCCATCAAGGACAACCAGGACCTGTGGGGCAAAGCCTCTAGACAGATATTCAAATAGAATCCATTTCCTCTACTCTAGCCAGTAAGTACTACCCTACAAGTCCTCAGAACCCCAAAGGCCACCTTTCATCTGACACCCAGACCCTGGGGAAAGGACTTCTTTTTCCCATGGCAAATGGCCTCCCTTGGCAGCCACTCACCCTGGCAGAAAGTGGGAGCCTAGCTAGAATGATGCAATCGTTGCTGGATTTTTCCAAAAGAAAAGCTGGCAGCAACTAGGGCCCTGGAAGTACTTAGAGCCTCAAACGCCACCTTGAACATATTCCTGAGACCCTGGGGAAAGGACTTCGTTTTTCCCATGGAAAATGGCCTTCATTTCTGGCCACTCTGCCTGGCAGGCAGGGCAGTGCCAAGCCAGGAATCTACAAACTCTGCTGGATCCTTCCAGAACGAAAGCTGCCAGCAACTAGGACCCTGCAAGTCCTTACAGCCCCAGATGCCACCAGTCATCTGACACCCAGAGCCTGGGCCAATGACTTCGTTTTCCCCATGGAAAATGGCCTCCATTTCTGGCCACTCGCCCTGACCAAGAGGGTGGTGCCCAGCAAGAAATTTGCAAGCTTTGCTGGATTGCTCCAAATCTAAAGCTACCACTTGTTGTTGTTCTATTTCTCTAGAGTCCCATCATGCTGTTCTCAGATTGCTAAAGTCCATACCTCCTCGGTGTGTTCTTATGGCTGCAGATCTTCACAGCACAGACGCTTTCTTCTGCATGCTGTTCTTTCCCAGTTCAGGGCTCCTTCAAGGCTCTCCCTGAATGGCTACGCCGCCCCCTTTTATCCCAGTTCTCTTCAATGCTCACAGCTGCAGCCCATCAAGGACAACCAGGACCTGTGGGACAGATATTCAAATAGAATCCATTTCCTCTACTCTAGCCAGTAAGTACTACCCTACAAGTCCTCAGAACCCCAAAGGCCACCTTTCATCTGACACCCAGACCCTGGGGAAAGGACTTCTTTTTCCCATGGCAAATGGCCTCCCTTGGCAGCCACTCACCCTGGCAGAAAGTGGGAGCCTAGCTAGAATGATGCAATCGTTGCTGGATTTTTCCAAAAGAAAAGCTGCCAGCAACTAGGGCCCTGGAAGTACTTAGAGCCTCAAACGCCACCTTGAACATATTCCTGAGACCCTGGGGAAAGGACTTCGTTTTTCCCATGGGAAATGGCCTTCATTTGTGGCCACTTGGCCTGGCAGGCAGGGCAGTGCCAAGCCAGGAATCTACAAACTCTGCTGGATCCTTCCAGAACGAAAGCTGCCAGCAACTAGGACCCTGCAAGTCCTTACAGCCCCAGACGCCACCTTTCATCTGACACCCAGAGCCTGGGCCAATGACTTCGTTTTCCCCATGGAAAATGGCCTCCATTTCTGGCCACTCGCCCTGACCAAGAGGGTGGTGCCCAGCAAGAAATTTGCAAGCTTTGCTGGATTGCTCCAAATCGAAAGCTGCCACTTGTTGTTGTTCTATTTCTCTAGAGTCCCATAATGCTGTTCTCAGATTGCTAAAGTCCATACCTCCTCGGTGTGTTCTTATGGCTGCAGATCTTCACAGCACAGACGCTTTCTTCTGCATGCTGTTCTTTCCCAGTTCAGGGCTCCTTCAAGGCTCTCCCTGAATGGCTACGCCGCCCCCTTTTATCCCAGTTCTCTTCAATGCTCACAGCTGCAGCCCATCAAGGACAACCAGGACCTGTGGGGCAAAGCCTCTAGACAGATATTCAAATAGAATCCATTTCCTCTACTCTAGCCAGTAAGTACTACCCTACAAGTCCTCAGAACCCCAAAGGCCACCTTTCATCTGACACCCAGACCCTGGGGAAAGGACTTCTTTTTCCCATGGCAAATGGCCTCCCTTGGCAGCCACTCACCCTGGCAGAAAGTGGGAGCCTAGCTAGAATGATGCAATCGTTGCTGGATTTTTCCAAAAGAAAAGCTGGCAGCAACTAGGGCCCTGGAAGTACTTAGAGCCTCAAACGCCACCTTGAACATATTCCTGAGACCCTGGGGAAAGGACTTCGTTTTTCCCATGGGAAATGGCCTTCATTTGTGGCCACTTGGCCTGGCAGGCAGGGCAGTGCCAAGCCAGGAATCTACAAACTGTGCTGGATCCTTCCAGAACGAAAGCTGCCAGCAACTAGGACCCTGCAAGTCCTTAGAGCCCCAGATGCCACCAGTCATCTGACACCCAGAGCCTGGGCCAATGACTTCGTTTTCCCCATGGAAAATGGCCTCCATTTCTGGCCACTCGCCCTGACCAAGAGGGTGGTGCCCAGCAAGAAATTTGCAAGCTTTGCTGGATTGCTCCAAATCTAAAGCTACCACTTGTTGTTGTTCTATTTCTCTAGAGTCCCATCATGCTGTTCTCAGATTGCTAAAGTCCATACCTCCTCGGTGTGTTCTTATGGCTGCAGATCTTCACAGCACAGACGCTTTCTTCTGCATGCTGTTCTTTCCCAGTTCAGGGCTCCTTCAAGGCTCTCCCTGAATGGCTACGCCGCCCCCTTTTATCCCAGTTCTCTTCAATGCTCACAGCTGCAGCCCATCAAGGACAACCAGGACCTGTGGGACAGATATTCAAATAGAATCCATTTCCTCTACTCTAGCCAGTAAGTACTACCCTACAAGTCCTCAGAACCCCAAAGGCCACCTTTCATCTGACACCCAGACCCTGGGGAAAGGACTTCTTTTTCCCATGGCAAATGGCCTCCCTTGGCAGCCACTCACCCTGGCAGAAAGTGGGAGCCTAGCTAGAATGATGCAATCGTTGCTGGATTTTTCCAAAAGAAAAGCTGGCAGCAACTAGGGCCCTGGAAGTACTTAGAGCCTCAAACGCCACCTTGAACATATTCCTGAGACCCTGGGGAAAGGACTTCGTTTTTCCCATGGGAAATGGCCTTCATTTGTGGCCACTTGGCCTGGCAGGCAGGGCAGTGCCAAGCCAGGAATCTACAAACTATGCTGGATCCTTCCAGAACGAAAGCTGCCAGCAACTAGGACCCTGCAAGTCCTTAGAGCCCCAGACGCCACCTTTCATCTGACACCCAGAGCCTGGGCCAATGACTTCGTTTTCCCCATGGAAAATGGCCTCCATTTCTGGCCTCTCACCCTGACCAAGAGGGTGGTGCCCAGCAAGAAATTTGCAAGCTTTGCTGGATTGCTCCAAATCTAAAGCTACCACTTGTTGTTCTTCTATTTCTCTAGAGTCCCATCATGCTGTTCTCAGATTGCTAAAGTCCATACCTCCTCGGTGTGTTCTTATGGCTGCAGATCTTCACAGCACAGACGCTTTCTTCTGCATGCTGTTCTTTCCCAGTTCAGGGCTCCTTCAAGGCTCTCCCTGAATGGCTACGCCGCCCCCTTTTATCCCAGTTCTCTTCAATGCTCACAGCTGCAGCCCATCAAGGACAACCAGGACCTGTGGGACAGATATTCAAATAGAATCCATTTCCTCTACTCTAGCCAGTAAGTACTACCCTACAAGTCCTCAGAACCCCAAAGGCCACCTTTCATCTGACACCCAGACCCTGGGGAAAGGACTTCTTTTTCCCATGGCAAATGGCCTCCCTTGGCAGCCACTCACCCTGGCAGAAAGTGGGAGCCTAGCTAGAATGATGCAATCGTTGCTGGATTTTTCCAAAAGAAAAGCTGGCAGCAACTAGGGCCCTGGAAGTACTTAGAGCCTCAAACGCCACCTTGAACATATTCCTGAGACCCTGGGGAAAGGACTTTGTTTTTCCCATGGAAAATGGCCTTCATTTGTGGCCACTCTGCCTGGCAGGCAGGGCAGTGCCAAGCCAGGAATCTACAAACTCTGCTGGATCCTTCCAGAACGAAAGCTGCCAGCAACTAGGACCCTGCAAGTCCTTACAGCCCCAGATGCCACCAGTCATCTGACACCCAGAGCCTGGGCCAATGACTTCGTTTTCCCCATGGAAAATGGCCTCCATTTCTGGCCACTCGCCCTGACCAAGAGGGTGGTGCCCAGCAAGAAATTTGCAAGCTTTGCTGGATTGCTCCAAATCTAAAGCTACCACTTGTTGTTCTTCTATTTCTCTAGAGTCCCATCATGCTGTTCTCAGATTGCTAAAGTCCATACCTCCTCGGTGTGTTCTTATGGCTGCAGATCTTCACAGCACAGACGCTTTCTTCTGCATGCTGTTCTTTCCCAGTTCAGGGCTCCTTCAAGGCTCTCCCTGAATGGCTACGCCGCCCCCTTTTATCCCAGTTCTCTTCAATGCTCACAGCTGCAGCCCATCAAGGACAACCAGGACCTGTGGGACAGATATTCAAATAGAATCCATTTCCTCTACTCTAGCCAGTAAGTACTACCCTACAAGTCCTCAGAACCCCAAAGGCCACCTTTCATCTGACACCCAGACCCTGGGGAAAGGACTTCTTTTTCCCATGGCAAATGGCCTCCCTTGGCAGCCACTCACCCTGGCAGAAAGTGGGAGCCTAGCTAGAATGATGCAATCGTTGCTGGATTTTTCCAAAAGAAAAGCTGGCAGCAACTAGGGCCCTGGAAGTACTTAGAGCCTCAAACGCCACCTTGAACATATTCCTGAGACCCTGGGGAAAGGACTTCGTTTTTCCCATGGGAAATGGCCTTCATTTGTGGCCACTTGGCCTGGCAGGCAGGGCAGTGCCAAGCCAGGAATCTACAAACTATGCTGGATCCTTCCAGAACGAAAGCTGCCAGCAACTAGGACCCTGCAAGTCCTTAGAGCCCCAGACGCCACCTTTCATCTGACACCCAGAGCCTGGGCCAATGACTTCGTTTTCCCCATGGAAAATGGCCTCCATTTCTGGCCTCTCACCCTGACCAAGAGGGTGGTGCCCAGCAAGAAATTTGCAAGCTTTGCTGGATTGCTCCAAATCTAAAGCTACCACTTGTTGTTGTTCTATTTCTCTAGAGTCCCATCATGCTGTTCTCAGATTGCTAAAGTCCATACCTCCTCGGTGTGTTCTTATGGCTGCAGATCTTCACAGCACAGACGCTTTCTTCTGCATGCTGTTCTTTCCCAGTTCAGGGCTCCTTCAAGGCTCTCCCTGAATGGCTACGCCGCCCCCTTTTATCCCAGTTCTCTTCAATGCTCACAGCTGCAGCCCATCAAGGACAACCAGGACCTGTGGGACAGATATTCAAATAGAATCCATTTCCTCTACTCTAGCCAGTAAGTACTACCCTACAAGTCCTCAGAACCCCAAAGGCCACCTTTCATCTGACACCCAGACCCTGGGGAAAGGACTTCTTTTTCCCATGGCAAATGGCCTCCCTTGGCAGCCACTCACCCTGGCAGAAAGTGGGAGCCTAGCTAGAATGATGCAATCGTTGCTGGATTTTTCCAAAAGAAAAGCTGGCAGCAACTAGGGCCCTGGAAGTACTTAGAGCCTCAAACGCCACCTTGAACATATTCCTGAGACCCTGGGGAAAGGACTTCGTTTTTCCCATGGAAAATGGCCTTCATTTGTGGCCACTCTGCCTGGCAGGCAGGGCAGTGCCAAGCCAGGAATCTACAAACTCTGCTGGATCCTTCCAGAACGAAAGCTGCCAGCAACTAGGACCCTGCAAGTCCTTAGAGCCCCAGATGCCACCAGTCATCTGACACCCAGAGCCTGGGCCAATGACTTCGTTTTCCCCATGGAAAATGGCCTCCATTTCTGGCCACTCGCCCTGACCAAGAGGGTGGTGCCCAGCAAGAAATTTGCAAGCTTTGCTGGATTGCTCCAAATCTAAAGCTACCACTTGTTGTTCTTCTATTTCTCTAGAGTCCCATCATGCTGTTCTCAGATTGCTAAAGTCCATACCTCCTCGGTGTGTTCTTATGGCTGCAGATCTTCACAGCACAGACGCTTTCTTCTGCATGCTGTTCTTTCCCAGTTCAGGGCTCCTTCAAGGCTCTCCCTGAATGGCTACGCCGCCCCCTTTTATCCCAGTTCTCTTCAATGCTCACAGCTGCAGCCCATCAAGGACAACCAGGACCTGTGGGACAGATATTCAAATAGAATCCATTTCCTCTACTCTAGCCAGTAAGTACTACCCTACAAGTCCTCAGAACCCCAAAGGCCACCTTTCATCTGACACCCAGACCCTGGGGAAAGGACTTCTTTTTCCCATGGCAAATGGCCTCCCTTGGCAGCCACTCACCCTGGCAGAAAGTGGGAGCCTAGCTAGAATGATGCAATCGTTGCTGGATTTTTCCAAAAGAAAAGCTGCCAGCAACTAGGGCCCTGGAAGTACTTAGAGCCTCAAACGCCACCTTGAACATATTACTGAGACCCTGGGGAAAGGACTTCGTTTTTCCCATGGAAAATGGCCTTCATTTGTGGCCACTTGGCCTGGCAGGCAGGGCAGTGCCAAGCCAGGAATCTACAAACTCTGCTGGATCCTTCCAGAACGAAAGCTGCCAGCAACTAGGACCCTGCAAGTCCTTAGAGCCCCAGATGCCACCAGTCATCTGACACCCAGAGCCTGGGCCAATGACTTCGTTTTCCCCATGGAAAATGGCCTCCATTTCTGGCCACTCGCCCTGACCAAGAGGGTGGTGCCCAGCAAGAAATTTGCAAGCTTTGCTGGATTGCTCCAAATCGAAACCTGCCACTTGTTGTTCTTCTATTTCTCTAGAGTCCCATCATGCTGTTCTCAGATTGCTAAAGTCCATACCTCCTCGGTGTGTTCTTATGGCTGCAGATCTTCACAGCACAGACGCTTTCTTCTGCATGCTGTTCTTTCCCAGTTCAGGGCTCCTTCAAGGCTCTCCCTGAATGGCTACGCCGCCCCCTTTTATCCCAGTTCTCTTCAATGCTCACAGCTGCAGCCCATCAAGGACAACCAGGACCTGTGGGACAGATATTCAAATAGAATCCATTTCCTCTACTCTAGCCAGTAAGTACTACCCTACAAGTCCTCAGAACCCCAAAGGCCACCTTTCATCTGACACCCAGACCCTGGGGAAAGGACTTCTTTTTCCCATGGCAAATGGCCTCCCTTGGCAGCCACTCACCCTGGCAGAAAGTGGGAGCCTAGCTAGAATGATGCAATCGTTGCTGGATTTTTCCAAAAGAAAAGCTGGCAGCAACTAGGGCCCTGGAAGTACTTAGAGCCTCAAACGCCACCTTGAACATATTACTGAGACCCTGGGGAAAGGACTTCGTTTTTCCCATGGAAAATGGCCTTCATTTGTGGCCACTCTGCCTGGCAGGCAGGGCAGTGCCAAGCCAGGAATCTACAAACTCTGCTGGATCCTTCCAGAACGAAAGCTGCCAGCAACTAGGACCCTGCAAGTCCTTAGAGCCCCAGATGCCACCTGTCATCTGACACCCAGAGCCTGGGCCAATGACTTCGTTTTCCCCATGGAAAATGGCCTCCATTTCTGGCCACTCGCCCTGACCAAGAGGGTGGTGCCCAGCAAGAAATTTGCAAGCTTTGCTGGATTGCTCCAAATCTAAAGCTACCACTTGTTGTTGTTCTATTTCTCTAGAGTCCCATCATGCTGTTCTCAGATTGCTAAAGTCCATACCTCCTCGGTGTGTTCTTATGGCTGCAGATCTTCACAGCACAGACGCTTTCTTCTGCATGCTGTTCTTTCCCAGTTCAGGGCTCCTTCAAGGCTCTCCCTGAATGGCTACGCCGCCCCCTTTTATGCCAGTTCTCTTCAATGCTCACAGCTGCAGCCCATCAAGGACAACCAGGACCTGTGGGACAGATATTCAAATAGAATCCATTTCCTCTACTCTAGCCAGTAAGTACTACCCTACAAGTCCTCAGAACCCCAAAGGCCACCTTTCATCTGACACCCAGACCCTGGGGAAAGGACTTCTTTTTCCCATGGCAAATGGCCTCCCTTGGCAGCCACTCACCCTGGCAGAAAGTGGGAGCCTAGCTAGAATGATGCAATCGTTGCTGGATTTTTCCAAAAGAAAAGCTGCCAGCAACTAGGGCCCTGGAAGTACTTAGAGCCTCAAACGCCACCTTGAACATATTCCTGAGACCCTGGGGAAAGGACTTCGTTTTTCCCATGGAAAATGGCCTTCATTTGTGGCCACTTGGCCTGGCAGGCAGGGCAGTGCCAAGCCAGGAATCTACAAACTGTGCTGGATCCTTCCAGAACGAAAGCTGCCAGCAACTAGGACCCTGCAAGTCCTTAGAGCCCCAGACGCCACCTGTCATCTGACACCCAGAGCCTGGGCCAATGACTTCGTTTTCCCCATGGAAAATGGCCTCCATTTCTGGCCACTCGCCCTGACCAAGAGGGTGGTGCCCAGCAAGAAATTTGCAAGCTTTGCTGGATTGCTCCAAATCGAAAGCTGCCACTTGTTGTTGTTCTATTTCTCTAGAGTCCCATAATGCTGTTCTCAGATTGCTAAAGTCCATACCTCCTCGGTGTGTTCTTATGGCTGCAGATCTTCACAGCACAGACGCTTTCTTCTGCATGCTGTTCTT